>NC_141033.1:17748240-17900092 GCF_052040795.2 Danio rerio
TTGCAGTCCACTTAGAATCCAACATGGAAATCAATGTTTTCTTTAATGGCATTGATTGTTTTGAAATTTAAATGTCATTAACATGCCTGTGTTTTAATTTCTGTAATAAATATGGCAAGCCAGGATCTTGATGGTTTATTGTGGGTATGTTGTATACATGAAGAAATCTGTGTTACAAGTTAAACAAAAATTCTATTAAAAAATAATATTTTGAATTTAAATATTTTTTCTTGCGTTTACATTAATTTTACATTTAAATAGGCAAAATTACAAGTTTCAATATTTTAAATGCGATTAATTTTTTAAAAAAAGTGCGATTAATTAGTTAATTTTTTTTAATCGATTGACAGCACTAATCTTTACATATGAAAAAATGTAAATATTAAGGATATATATAGTTTATAATAAGAATAGATATAGAATATAAATATAAAGGATTAAAATAATTTTCTAGCCTACATAAATATGAAAAACCCCTGCTTTTATGTCTTCTTCATCTCGGGAGGCTTTTTCAGTTCATTCATAACAATTTGCTTTTGTATAATGTTATTATTATTAGCAGTATTATTTATTATATCCATATTTATATTTGTTTTATTAAAAACAAGCTTAGATTTGCCCACCTGTCTTAGACCATATGGGGCAATGGCATGTGTTTTAGGATATAACTCAGGTTTTTGAGCACATTTTGCTATTATTATTCATTTATTCGTTTGCTAGAAATTAGAACTGAATGTAGGAATAGTTTTGAAACGAATATTTGAGCTTAACAAACAAAATTATTTATTTATAGACTAATTGATGTCTGTGCTAAAGGTTTCCCTATCCAAGAGCGAAAGTGAAAGTAGTTCCATTATCTCTCATTCTCACGCAGTAGATGCTCTGTTTAACAGTTTTCTGTTAAAAAACTGTTAACTGTTTGCTTGTGAAATGCTCATTTTTTCCACTTAGACTTACTTTGCGTCCAGTAAATAGCGAATGCGCTCTTGGTGCGACGCAGCTGACTCAGATCTCTGAATTTGAGATGAGATTCTAATTGGTTTATTCTCAAAACACACCTATAACTCATTAAAAAAATAAACTCAACCCTTTTAGAACATGCGCCGCAGCGCAAGGCAGATTTCCCATCCTTAAATTAGCAAAAACGCGTCCTGACACGCCCTGAAAGCGTTTGCGCCCTGCGTTTTGCGCCCTGCGTTTTGCGCTCTGCGCATGGACCGTCAAAATAGAGCCCTTAAGACTTATTTATAGCCGCGGGCGGCTGATTCGGTCTTTAAGGGTTAATGTGACTTTTTTCATTTTATACGATTCTTTTTACAGCATCAATGTTGTAATGTAATTACAATACATTAAGTTGAATAGACTTTGGCATTTATTTTGTTGTTCAAGTGTAAAACAAGAAGAAAAGCCGTTTACACGCACAGGCCTGTCAGGATTATCAGGCTAGTGCAAAAGCTCCATTGAATATACTGGGGTAAAATAAATGTTCTTATTTTGAAGACATGGCAGCTAAAAATGTAATTTCATGCAGTGCTTTTTGTACAATCTGAGACCCACGTTATATTGGATATTACTCAGCCAGAGGAGATCGCTGATATAAAAAAAAAAAAAAACAGACGCACTGATTTTGTAATGGCAAACAGTTGACCGGAAACACTTAACCTAGGTTACTTACAAATTTTAAGTCCTTCTGCATACTTCCGCATATACCCTATTGGTTGGTTTTAGAGAAGGAGGAGGGTGGGGGGATCAGTCAATCGGTCAGTCAGTCAGTCTAGTTAGTTAGTTGAGAGTGACCTCTGGTGGATTCACACGAGAAAAATATGACATTTAAAAAAGTTTACACAGCGGCCTCTGGTGGATTCGTGAAAACAAGAACTGCAAAAAAAGTAGCTCCTGGGATGTATTTAGTGGTCTCTAAAAATGTATATAGAGATACATTTTCAGAATGAGCCTGTTTTTTTGTATGGAGTGTGCATGTTCGTTTGGAATAGTTGGCAGTTCATTCCGCTGAGGCACACCCATGAAAAATAAAGGACTCAGCCGAAAGAAAAAGAATGAAAGAATAAGTCTCTAAAATATTGACTACTTGTTTGTTTGACATTTACACACATTTGCAGTAATACAGAATTGATATTAAGTTTATCTGGACATATATATATATATATATATATATATATATATATATATATATATATATATATATATATATATATTTTTTTTTTCTGTTGTATTTACTTTTATTTCTTATCAGAGTATCGCAAACACTAGCTGATTTACCAAGCAAGGTTACTGTCAAAAAACCCTCAACAGTACACCAAGGATGTTGTGAAATCATTTTAAAACTTATATAAATGGATTTGACTGCTTTTAAGTGTTTTTTTAAATTCATAAATAAATTTTAAGTCTTACTAGTTGAAGGTTTTTTCATCTGGATGCTTCCAGAGCAGACTGTTTTTGACACAGAAGCGTAGAGTTGACAAAGGGGGAAACAGGAAACCTATTTCCTGTAAGCAGGTGAAGCTTCATTGGTGCTCTTTCATTTATTCTCCAAACCGCAGTTCTTGGGCTGCAAAACTAGAACATTTCAGAAATGCATGTCTTTTGTTTTCTTTTAAGATCATAACGAACAAAGTTTTATTTGCAATGCCATTGCTACATAACCACAAAATATCTCTTTTTGCAATCAGTTTGCAAGTGCTTTTTGGATGTGCCAAAGCAATAAACGCTTGCAAAAGAGGATCTGTGAGAAAATGATTCACTCATTTATCCGCATGGACACACATATAGTCAAATATGTAAACCCACACACGCACACGCACACACACACACGAAGATTAAGACAATGGCACAACCTCCACATTTACAGAAGCACTCATCTAAATCAAGGGAAATTATGCTCATCATTACTCAGAGCTTAGAGAATCAGTCATTGACATAGCATCATTATAGATCTATTCACAAACACAGATTGGATTTTATAAAAAGGAAGACTCTCATTTCCCATATTTCTTCATCATTTATTTTTCTTTGTAAAAGAACACTCTTCCTCTTAGTTATTTCATGGAAAGTACCGGGGCTTTGGAATGAAGGTAAGGGTTTCCTGGAGGGACAGTAGTGATCATACTTGATAGTGGAGCTTTGCGTCCATAGAATGAGGAGTTCCATGTGCCAGGAAGGCTCCTAGGAATAAATGATAATGATCAAATTAAAGACATATTCTATGCACTGCGGCATGATCTTCAGCTAACACAAAAAATAATATTATTCATCACAAAAATCTGAATTTTTTTGTTCTCCCAAGACATGATATGTACTTTGCTAGGATAGTTTAGCCAAATATTAAAATGATGTCATCAATTACTCCCCCTTTACAAGTTTCAAACTGGTTCGAGATTAATTCTTCAGTTGAACACAAAACATATAATAAAGGATGTTGAAAAAGAAGCAGCCATTAACCTCCACAGCAGTGGTGGAAAGGGGGCTGAAAATCATACTCAAATAAAAGTACCATTAATTGGCCAAGACGTGTGCAAGCAGAGTTAAAATATCTGTTGTAAATATTTCTTAAAGCATAAGTAAAATGTAGCCCTTTTAAAAGTACTCAAGTGACTAGGGAGTATTACACTGTGAAAGGTTGATGTGTTTACATGCAGTTATGTGTGTGAAAATTTAACATTCCGCAATGCAGTTAGTGATTGTTTAAGACCATTTGACCATCTTTTCATCAGTGACACGCCATCTAAACTGTCTTGGAGTGATTGCGTGTGAAGATTTTGGACATCTTCTTGGACACTTTGCAAACATGTATTGAAATAGTTTGTTATGATAAAAAACTTTTTATTATTTGATTGAACAGGAACTGCAGGACTGCAGGACTGCAGGACTCCCCATAGAGAAGAAAAAAATAAGTAGGTTGAAGGAAAATAGAGTAATAGTATCAAAATGTACTCAAGTGAAAGTAAAAGTACACATTTTTAAAGCTACTTAGTTACAATTCCTGAAGAAAATACTTAATTTGTAATACTTAAAATGTAATTTGTTACTTTACATCACTGCTCCACAGACGTTTTTGTTCCAACGTCAATACTTGAGCTTTCCAGCTCAAATAAAACAAATTCATTAATTTGCTTTTCGGCTCAGTCCCTTTATTAATCCGGGGTCGCCCAAGCGGAATGAACCACCAACTTATCCAGCACGTTTTTACGCAGCGAACACCCTTCCAGCCTCAACCCATCTCTGGGAAACATCCACACACACTCATTCATGCACAAACACTCATACACTATGGACAATTTAGCCTACCCAATTCACTTGTACCACATGTCTTTGGACTGTGGGGTAACCGGAGCACCCGGAGAAAACCCACGCGAACGCAGGGAGAACATGCAAACTCCACACACAAATATTAACTGGCTCAGCAGGGACTCGAACCAGGTAACTCATGTTAGCTTTTATAAAATTATACGATTTTCATTTCTGTCATTTCATCAATTCAAAGAACCTCAGTTTACCCTTGATATTACATTCTTACGTAAAAAAAAAAAAAGATCTTTTGTGATGGTCCTATACTGACATTTTGGTGCATCTTGCCGGCAATGATGGAAAGAGTACTGCAAAATCATACTCATGTAAAAGTACCATTAATTGCCCAAAAATATAGAGCGAGTAAAAGTATCTGTTGTAAATATAACCCAAAGTATGAGTGAAAAGTAGCCCTTTAAAAGTACTCAAGAGTAGTGAGTATTACACTTTGTCTAATCTCCATAGACAGGAAATAATAAAGTAGTGACCACAGGTTGAGGGAAAGTAGTGGAGTAAAAGTATTAAAAGATACTGTACTAAAAATTTTATCAAGTGAAAGTAAAATTACACATTTTTGAAACTACTTAGTTAATTACAATTTCTGAAAAAAAATACTCAATTACAGTAGTTTGAGTATTTGTAATTAGTTACTTTACACCACTGCTTGCCGGTTCCACCCATGTAATTGCCTTGATTGACAAACCTTGGAGCACTCATTTTAAAGAGACTGCTGGCATTACAAGTATGGGGACTTAGTTTTGGATTGTTATTTGTTTTTTGTTGTTGTTGTTTTCTGGATTTGGGCCCAGTTTGTTTAACATTTATTTCTACACCACAACATTAGAGTTTATGCAAACATTATGCATTACACACTGGCAAGATGACTTTAACAGGCATTATTTTCTTTTATTGTGATCATTTCAAGTTTATAAATTTTTTCCATTGTAAACACTGCTTAGCTTGTGTGCGTCCCTTTGTTTTGTTGCTTACTTTGAGCCAGGGATCATAACAAAGTGGGGGATTGTCCTACAGCTTTTAGTTTGAAAATAATTATTTAATTTGTTTGGGATGCACAATTTTTTTTTTCCTAAGTCTATTCATTCACCTTGCCAGATTGTTGCCAAAAAAGAAGTTTGCCAAACTTTTGTGTAACGAGCATTGTTTTCTTCCAACGTTAGTTTCCCTGGTAGGTGGAGTGGCATTGCCTTCGTGGGTAGAAGTGTTTAAACTCGGAATCTTCTATTTGTCGTGTTGAGCTGATTTAATCAGCTGCGTGGCCCACCCAGTGGGCTTCAGTGCATAAATACCCCCCACAAGTAGTTGCTTGAAGATTCTTTAGAACTGCAGATTCATTCTTTTTTGTCATGGCGGATGCCAAGTCAAAACAACTGGTTGTCACACTAACAGGAGAACAGATACAACACTATTTATTGACAACAATGGGAAAGAGGGTAGGTTTTATAGTTTGTTTGCATTCTTATGTCGTTAAAAGTCTTTTGTAGAATGATGGGCAGAGAATGCAGAAGTAGCTCAAATTTAGAACAGTCTGTAGGCATAAGCTCATGTCGAAGCAACGAGAAGCACTCATAGGCGCAACTGGGAGAGGAGAGAGTCTGGTAATTTCACAGTAGATGGCGAGTGGTTCAACAAACAGTGACTGTTTCTCAATTACAAGAACGATGAGAATGGACTCGTGTTCTTGTGGAGATCGTTCTTTTGAACAGTTGATGATGACATAACACAAGTAAGATCGCTGAAGCATGCATTTTGAGAAACAACCAATGGGTGCAGGGGAATGGCACTGTTTCTTAATTCCAAGAACATAGAGAACAGACTTATGTTCTCTTGGAGACCGGTCTTGCCAGGTTACCTGAAACGTATTCAGAATATCGCGAGAACTATTTATTTTTTTATTTCAAATGTGCATGTGCATTAGCTAGGGCAACCTGAAAAAAATACAATTTTGTTTGATTCGAACATTTAAAAATTAAACTTATGAGACAGTTTTAGTTTAATTTTATTGGAGATTCCAAATTTTTAATGTAATCGAAAGCTCTGCAAACAGTTCATTCAGACAGAATGCTCGAGCATACTACTCGAGATGTTTACTGCATTTCAAAGATGGCCACCAAGTGAAATTACTTGCCTTAAAGGGACTTGGATGCTGTGTTCTTTTCTGATGGTCATATTACCTTCACGTATTTTTAACAAAAAAATATTTAAACGTTACAGTATTCATACAATGATTTATTTTTTTTTCAATAAAACAACTTGATTAAAACTTTATAGAATATAAAAGATTTTGGACAATTTAATTCCAGTTTCAGTAAATAAACACCCTAATGTGTTTATGCCTTTATTAAGAGTTTTATGTTAAAGAGCCCATATTATACATGAAATAGGGTCATATCCTGGTTGTAAGGGTCTCCAACAACAGTCTAATATGCATGCAAGGTCAAAAAACACTTTCATGGTCTTATAATCTGCATTTATTTTTACCTAATTATCCCAGCGACTCCTGTATGAATCGTCCAGTGATTCATTTGTTCCCAAACCCCTCCTTAGCGCGGAGCTAATCTGCGCTGATTGGACCGATGACAGTCTGTCGCGATTGGTCGACTGCCTTCAGTCAGAGAGGGAAATGGCCAATAGCTAATCAGCAATTTAAAAAGTAATCACAGTTCATACACGCTCGATAGTGTAGACGTGGATTTTAGCTGCCACACTATGGCGAGTGGATAGTGCCACGGATAACCGAACGAAGGAGACAGTCGTGTACTCGCCATACCACACACACACAAAAACACACACACACCTCCGGATGACAACGCTCCCGCTTCCGCCCGCACCCGCCAGGTTTTAGCCTGAGAACCCGCTCCGTTTTCTGCCCGCCGCGCCCGGTCCCGCTAGAGCGGAGAACACAACCAAAAATCACCCAGTATACAGTCCAGACAGCCAAGCTGTCTGTATAAACACACACACACACACAGCACAAAGCACACAAAGCGCGTTCGTTCGTTCGTTCGCTCTCTCTCTCTCTCTCTCTCTCTCTCGCTCTCTCTCATACGCGCGCGTGCGCACTAACACACACACAAGCACCACGCAGACTCTCTCTTTCTAATTCGCATAGCAATATCCGTGATATTGCTAGACAGCCCGCTCCCGTCACAAATTAAACCCGTTACCGACCGCTCCCGCGATTTATTCGGAAATTTATTCCCGCGGGGACAGCCGCGGGAATAAATTTCCGAATAAATCGCGGGAGCAGAACTCTAGCACTGAGCTCCATAAACAAACAGCACGCGTCGCGTTTTTAACGTGACTTTGCACGCGATAAGATAAAATATCCAGTTAACCTGATACAGTACACGCGGTTACAAGTAACAAATCACAACTAAATACATTTGCAAGCTAGAGTAAACGAGGCAACAACTTTAACCGCACGTACTTACACTTGAGAAATGGAAGAAACCCATCCTGACGTCCATCAGTTACTCTTTACTGATCCTTCCTTTAACAAACTCAGATGAAGTATTCTTTGTAGCATGTAGCTTCCAGAAGTTTCCAACTGCTTGGCTATAATGCTGAGGTTTCATCTTTGGGTAGAGACTCAATAAAATATCCATCTGCAGTGTGACTTCAATCGACCGGCATGTTTGTGTGCGTGTGTTTGTGGGTGTGCGTGTGTGTCTGGGTTTCTGCGTCAGAGGGCGGGGCCTCAGGTTTGAAATCTCCCGGGTTTGCGCGTGCACGTGAATAACTTGGTTTCGTTCGTACGTCATGGCGAAACACCTAATGAGTCGGTATCAAGGCGACTCGTTTGAAGCACTATGAGTCGACTCTTTTATAGATGAATCAACCGTTTTAAACACTGTATTCTTACAGATTTAAGCCTTAGCTGGATACTTCACTTCACTTAGAGCTGTGTTACACACTACATGGAGGGGAATTTTCAAAAACCCATAATATGGGCTCTTTAATGTTTACTTTCACAGTCTCTTTTAGGGAAATTTCTGAAATAAATAAGTTATATCTCTGAACTTTAATGATAAATCTACATAGATATTTACATTAGATGGTGCCTATGCTATTGTTGTCTATTAGAAGGAATGCGTTAATATGTTGTTTACAAATGACATCACTGATGAGGTGCAAAATTCAAATGAAGAGCAGAAAGTGGTTTTTCTACATAGGAATCACTACCAGAATATCAAAATATTTCTGTTTTTTTTTTTTAATTGTTTAAATTGCAGAATAGCTTTTATATACTTTCAAATGTTTTTTGCTCACAATGGGGAGAAAGTTCAAGAAACTGCCTGAAAAACTGAAGAAAAAGCAGCATGTAATAAACATTTTTTTAATATATCTATGTGTACAAACTTTTTCAAACACATAATTTGTGTCATGAGAATAAATATGTTAATGTGTAATATAAAAATCAGATACAAATGCCACAACACTTATAAAAAAATCCAGTAGAATATAAATAGTACTCAGCCATGTAATCACTGCAACGAAACCTCCATCTTGTTTTGCAATAATCCATGTTTTTACTGGCATTTCAGCAGAATAAACAACCGTACTCTGAGCATCCAGATCAGCAGTGAATGTCTGATGATATTAAATTCATTGACAAAACAAAAAAAGTAATGCAACTCTTGTGACAAAACTAGACGGTTATTATTTTAAAGCACTTTTCCCCCCCTTACAAAATAAATAAATAAATAAATACATAATAGATTATTTGTCCATGCTTTTGTATGCTTTCATCTGTTATTTCATGATGTCTGGAAGATATGTAATTTATAATAAACATGTTTTTGAACCACATAGTTAAGTGTATAATGTGTACAACTCTTTGTTGATGAATGCTACAGAATACTGTAGATTAGTAAACAGATAAACTGTAATAAATAATGTAACATTAGTTTCCCCAGCGATCAGTATACAAATATTTCTTTATAAGTAAACTTTTAAATTATATTTCTACATCGATGAATAAGTGACCACATGGGCATTGCTGACCAAGAGCATATGTTTGTGTGCATGTAAATGTATTATCCACCCTACCTGTTAAATTTGATTTGATCCATGTCCTGAAACACACCCTCTTCTGATTTCACTTCTAATTCTAATAGAGGGAGCGATTCATTTGTAAATAAATCTCATAAATGAATGATTTGTGTGACCCCATCAATATACATGCTTCTCAAGCAGTGTTATGTTATCAGGCATCCTTATAAGTCACTTCAAGAACTTGCACCACAGAATCTTGTTGTTATATTTTATTTACATTGTTTGCTAATTGTATTCAACAAAAATACACAAGCCTAGAAACTTAGTGCAAGATGGTGCTATGGTCAATGCAGTAAGTGACTGTATTATCATCAATACTGCTATTTGTTGAGCACAAAAGTTTGTAACATACATAATCGTAAAGAAAATCTAAATCTTATCTATGAAATGTTATGCCTTTATGCTTTGTTTTCTTTGTTTGCTCATAATTACACTCATACACAGAACAAAAGTCCAGAATCTTCAGATTGGCTTTATTCTTCCCTGAGTGCGGTTGAATTACTTGCTCTGTACAAATATGGCAGCAGTATTGATGCATGTTCAGGGTCTGTATAGCTGCGTCCCAAATGGCACACTATACACTATGCACTCATGCACTATGTACTTATGCACTTACACACTCAACAGGATAGTATATGTATTTAGTGTCGTCCCAAATGGCACACTAATGTGTTTTTACTAAGCGAAAATTCAAGCCGTTTCCCTGATGACGTTTGACGGTCGCCAAATCGGTGAAATAAACGACCGAATTATCAGATAATATCTGCCGTGAGTATTGCCGCAATTACCATCGGGAGGCGCTAAAATCACTGTAGTAGGAGAATTTTGCTTTCACCATTCAAAATAAATAAAGTTATTTAACATGTGCGTCTGATAGCTCCGCCCCTTCCGCTACGTGAGCAAACCTGCGGTCGTTGAGTGCGTGAAGTGTTCATCATTACACACTTCATTTTAGCGGCTGAATGAGTGCATCATCCGGGTAATTAAAGTGCACTTATTATTTTTAGAGTTTTCAGTGTGAACACACTACTTACACTATTTATACTACAAAATGGCGTAGAATAGTGCATAAGTATGCGATTTGGGACGCAGCTATTGCAAACTCTAGTGTATTAATAAAATAAAATTAATGTATAATGTATAGCCCACATTTTAAAAATAAATGATATACAGTAAATATATTTTAGTCTACAAAGATTTAACTTATTTTGAAAGCATTTAAACCACATTTTGAAAAACAAATTCTAATACAACTAGTGTAGATTAATTGATTTTAGTATACTTGTTCAAGTTCACAGAATCAGTATAACTTCAATCAACTTACAATGCATATGATTTTGATATAACACCTCTCCAATCCAGTTCCATGAGTCTTCCACAAAACACACACATATTAATGATTCCTACTTGTCTTCTTCGTGATGAAGAGTAAGCAAAATCTGATATGTAGTAAAGGGAAAAAAGAAGAACGTGTTCATCAGACGCTGAATTCAAACCAGGTTCATGTGCTTTACAAGCTACGCCACTCACACTGCTGATTTGCTCCCTTTAGCTTTGTTGTCTCTGTCAATCAAACATTGATGAGTGGGAATCACTCAACTAGCTTATTCCAACGAGGTTACCCTTACCCTAACACTACAAAATTGCACTTACTCTAACACTACAAAATATATATATGAAGTCAGAATTTTTAGCCCCCGGTTTATTTTTTTCCCAGATTTCTGTTTAATAGAGAGAAATATTTTTCCAACGCATTTCTAATCATAATAGTTTTATTAACTAATCTCTAATAACTGATTTATTTTATCTTTGCCATGATGACACAATAATATTTGACTAGATATTTTTCAAGACACTTTTATACAGCTTAAAGTGACATATAAAGGCTTAACTAGGTAAATTAGGTTAACTAGGCAGGTTAGGGTCATTAAGCAAGGTTTGTTGTAATGATGGTTTGTTCTGTAGACAGTCTAAAAAAATTGATTAAAGGGGCTAATAATTTTGAACTTAAAATGTTCATAAAAAATTAAAACTGCTTTTATTCTAGCCGAAATAAAAAAAGACTTTCTCCAGAAGAAAAAACTGTATCAGACATACTGTGAAAATGCAGCCTAAAGCATGAGTATGTCTGTGGTCTGGATGTATTATAAAGTTGATGACGACAACATAGTAAACTGTGAGATATACAAACTTGGGCTTGCCTGTCGGGTATTTTAAGTTGTTAAATATTAAAATAAGGTGAATTCATATAAAATTAAAGAATATCCTGGATCTGTTTTTTCACTTTTCTTTATTCTTTTTTTATATATTATAGAATTATTGGATCAGGTTTCAGTATCGGTAGATACTCATAATCAAATGACTCAGACTAGGACTCGAGGGCAAAAAAATCGATCAGGACATCCCTAGTAATTTAAATATTGAAACAATTTGAACACTTGCTTTTTTAACGTAATTTGGTACAAACATTTTGGGATGAAGTATTAGTTTGGATACAAAAAAAAAAAAAAAAAAAATAAAAAATAAACTTTATATATATGTGTATATATATATATATATATATATATATATATATATATATATATATATATATAAATATATATAACATATATATAACTTTATATATATATATATATATATATATATATATATATATATATATATATATATATATATATATATATATATATATATAAAGACTTATCTTCTCATGGGATATTATTAAGTGTTGGCTATCTTATATAATAAATAATTTGTTAATATTATTGAACATTTCTATTATTAAATGTAATATTTTCAAAACTTCCCCAAGACTAGTGGTGTTCGAACAAAAATTTGTGATATATTTGAAGATATTTGGAGAGTTAAAAAGTCAAAAAACAAGATATTTATATACTTGATATGAGTATTTTGGTTTTGTCATGATTACCAGCAATCGTCTTTCATAAGATCGCTGGATTTCACTCTCAATAACCATGGACTACAAATCCACCATTTCTGGACTACATTTTCATACATGCACTACGGTCACAGACACACATGCTTCCTCATCTAAACTGATTACATTCACACCATCTGAGGATTGTCAGAGACTGATTGCACACACTATTTAAGCCACACACTCACCCATTCAGTTTGCCGAGTCTTGTCTATCTGTTGATGACATTACAACGCGTTCTTCCTGTCTAGGTTTCCTGTGTTTCGACCTAGCCTTGTATTCTTGTTCTCCCTGCCTGCCGCCTGCCTTTTGACCTCTCACCTGTTACTGATTACGATTTTGGATTGCCTACACATACCCGTTTGCACCTGTATTGACCATTGCTTGCCTGACGACGAATAAACCTGCACGTGGATCCAAACTTCTGTTGTTGGTGTCACTTCCCTGTGTTACAGGTTTGATGTTTTGAGAACTCCCTATCTACTTTTTTTTAATCATATATTTTATTTGTTATTTTATTTGTTTATTTATATGTGTTGTATTATTAATAAAGAGGGTGGAAAGATTGTGAATGTAAATTTATTGTTATCTCAGTCTTTTGTGTAATTAAAAAAATATTAATGCCTTTTTTGTTATTATTTAAGCATTGATGATGATGATAATAATAATAATAATAATAATAATAATAATAATAAAGAAAAACTGCATTATGTGTCTTTTGTTCTTATGGTCTTGAGTTTTGGAACTGAACTTTTGTGGCTGATGATGACGTTACATGAGTACATGAAGACTCAAGAATGCTGAAGAACGCATTAAGAAACAGCCTGTGTCTCGTAAGTATGAGTCTGATTAGTGTAATCACAGGTGATGTGTTAGAATGCAGGTGACCTAACATTGTAATTATTTTGGTATAACAGAAAAATCAATCATTTTGACACCATTCTGTACAGTGTTGCTAAAAACAAACCCATGCAACTTTAGACACATTTGTGGTCACATATATGATTATATGTAATCCATTTAAACATCTAGATGCTGATTCATAGACATGTAAAGGTTATGCATCTACTTATATATTACTAATGCTTTAAAAAGGGATGGTTTCATGGAGTAAATGACTTAAAGCCAATAGCCCAATTTTCCATAAAGCTACCACTAGTCTGTCTCATGACACACTCAAATGATTGAGAGTTTCCAAAGTTGCAGAGCTATGAAAACAGTTTGGAGACATTTAAGTTTATCACCAAATAAGGAGGAGGTGAGGGTTAAAGGAAGTTGTAAAGGTGCTGACTTTCTGCTGTAAGGAAAAGAGATGGCTGTTTTATCGGCAAGGGAAACACATTTGAGAGCAACTGGTGGCTCCAGGAAAATGGATCTGGGTTGAGCAAAAACCACGATTACCACTGGCAACAAAAGCAGCTAGGTTTTGGATAGGGCCATCTGGAGAGGTCTGCTCCAAAAAGACAGTAAAGCAGCTCTTCTGGGGCCCAGCTAGGAAACACGTTTAAAAAAAAAAAAAAACACCCGGTCCTTGGGTGAGGAGTTTGGTTTTCCTCCAGTGCTTCTCTCAAACACCACCTCCTTCTTATTTTTGCTAGAGCTGCAGATGCTTCATTCCTACTCATTCTGAAAGCCGAGGATGTTTTGCCATTACAGATGGAGGGTGTAAGAGCTGCTGGACTAGTGTTGCTTTCCCGCTAGTGTCTGTTTCATTTGAATTTAAAAAAAAACCCCACAGAAAATAACAATGTTTCAACAATCATTCTTCCTGATTGTTTAACCTTTAAATAGAGAATAAAGTTTTTAAGAAAATAGACAATTAAATGTCCACCTTTCTTCTAAATCGCAGATGCTTTGGGAGAATTATGGAAGTAGCTTTCATGAACCCTTAAATGACAGTTTTATGATTTTTTTATGATTTCTTTTAAATCATCTCAAAAGTTTTTGTTTTAATGATAATTTCAACCAGGCAGCTTTGATGGCCGTTAAACTGTAAAAAAATCAGTAAAGCATTTTACAAAACTGGGTGCTCTCTTAGATGACCATAAGTGACCCCAAAAAGTCTTTCCACATCGATATTAAGGATGTGTTGAATATGGCTGTACTTTAAGAAATGCAAAGATAAAATGAAAGCTGCAAGCAGTGTTGAGGGGGCCTTCGCACCCAGGCTCACTACCACTCGGTGGCCTCAAGATGACAGAGAACAGTTGGAAATATGCATTTACAGTTTTTTCCAACTGCTTACACACAAAATCATTGTCACACGTGTCTGAAATGTTACTCACAATGCAAAACTACTCAAAACTAGAAGCTGCAGTATTTCGCAGCTTTGAACTCTTCACTACACACAACTCTCTACCTAAAAGACAAAAATCTAACAGGAAGCCACTTGCTTTCCTTTTTCAAATACAACCAATCAAAATGCTACACTTATTCACAAGGTCACACACACACGCTTATCACATGTGGAAATCCTAATTTCTTAATTGATCTAATTACTGCATGCTTTAGTCTAGTATAGGTCAAATGTGATGGAACACATGGTTCCCCCCAAAAAACTGGTTTGCCACCCATCCACAATTTTTTGTACCCCATTTTCTCCTTTTCTAAATCCTAAATTCTAACAGAATAGGGGAATTTTTCTGAGCCTAGCGCTGTAAAGTGTATGATGATCAACCCTATGCACACATAATGCTATTCCAGGCAATGGAAACTTCTCAATCCTTCACTTTTCAAACTCCCTTCACACACATTTGTGTTCTTCACTATATTGTAAAGAACATAATTTTGCTTTACATATGTAATTGCTTTACAATTTATTTATTTTTTAATTTTACATACAGTATATTTATGTTTTTTTTTGCAATACACACCTATAATGTTTGGCCTATTAAATATTTTCTGTTTTTTAGGACATTGGTGTTTACAGTGTACCTGATACTCCTCTTAGCAAATTACTGTCACTGTTAAACATTGTATTGAAATGTAGATGTAAGGTCAAAGAGCAATGAGCTTAAGATTTAGAACAACCATGTTTACATGCTATATCTAAACATTTACTATAATGAATAAAGGGTTTGGCACTTAATGTTAATACTTCATTCTGGCAAGTGTTTATGGGATTTTTAATGCAGTGTTCCATTTTGAAGAAAATATTTGGCATTTTTTATTTCATGTGTGCAGTTTTGGAAATTGTGTGTCGAGTTGTGAAAAAAGGTGATACGGTTTTGAAAATGCGTATAAGCAGTTGGAAAAAACTGTGGGGAATATAAACACACTACAACTTCACTGATACATGCCAAACGTCTGTCTGTCAGCAGGTGGCACTATGAATGTAACTGAAAGTTGGCATGTGAATGTCTTCAGGACATGTCTTTATCAAACGCAAATTTTGAGGTAGATCTTATGACAACTTCCTCTTCTTTAAGGAAAGTCTAGACCTTGACAATTTAACATCACAAATAGCTTCAGAATAGACTTTGTTGGTCTGATTAAATGACTAGGAGGAGTTTGTCACGGTGTAAAACATGTAATTTCCTGTCATCGCTATGACTGAAACTGAATATTGACGTGTATAACAAATGTGAATTTTGAAACCAATCGGACATTGCATTTTTGATTTATAACAAATTCTTGTTTGGGCAAAAACATATTGCAAATTTGTAAGGTTGCTACAGAGACACCCTTTGACGAATACGGCAGGGGTGTCCAAACTCGATCCTGGAGGGCTGGTGTCCCTCTGATTTTAGCTGCAACTTGTTTCAACAAACCTGCAAGGAGGTTTCTAGTATAAATAAAAGCTTGATTATTTGGTTCAGGTGTGTTTGATTGGGTTGGAGCTTAACTCTTCAGGACACTGGCCCTCCAGGACCGAGTTTGGACATCCATGCTCTACATGCACTTTGTTGAAAGTGTATGTAGCACCTTTCAGCCTTTTAGCCATCCCATGGGAGTTTCTACCAGAAATGTACATTATCTGTCCCTGAAATAAAAACATAAATACAGCAAATAATAAGTATTTCATCCCAAAAATTTCTAAAATGGACTGATAGTTGACTTCTTGAGTTATTAAGTAAAGGAATATGTCATTCAGTTGCTTCACAGATTTTTGTTCTTTATTAAAAACACTATACAAATTTAAAAACCCTGTCACTGTCCTTGTCCTCAGCCTAATTGAACCTACAGCTTTAATAGTTTTGTTATGCAAAAAACTGTTATTTAGAGAAAAAGACTTCAGAAATAAGTTTTAAGTTTTTTTATATTAAAATCAATTGATTACGAAATAAATTTGACAAATTAATACTACAAATATACAAATAAATTAACATTTGTCCCCATGTTTCAGTCAGTCATTTGCATTAATTTTAACATAAAATGTGTCAAAGGAAGTGACATCATTTGATGGAGAAGCTGACAGTGATCAAGGATGCGTTCGTTCATTGTACTGTATGATTTTATGATTCTTTGAGGAAGACAAGCTTAAAGGTCAGGCCCTGTCACATTTTTTATAAGTGACAATGTACGTTTCTGATAGAATGTCCCCCATATCAGATGTAAATGCTCACCACTTCTGGTGTGAGCAAAGCTTTGAGTTTTCAAGAATGTTTCGACTTTAAAAAAGGCATATTATTTTTAAAAAATAAATACAGTTAAAATCAAAATGTAATAAACCCCCTTTGATTTTTTTTCTTTTTTAGATATTTTTCTAATTATGTTTAACAGAGCAAGGAAATTTTCAAAGTATGTCTGATAATATTTTTTCTTCTAGATAAAGTCTTATTTGTTTTATTGCGACTTAAATAAAAACAATAAAAAAAACAATTTAATTACAAAATTATTAGCCTCTTTAAGCTATATATTTTTTGATAGTCCACAGAACAAACCATCGTAATACAATAACTTGCCTAATTACCTTAAACTGCCTAGTTAACCTATTTCATATCTAGTAAAATACTATTTACTGTCATCCTGGCAAAGATAAAATAAATAAGTTATTAGAGATGAGTTATTAAAACTATTATGTTTAGAAATGTGTTGAAGAAATTGGTAACTCATTATAATAACTAAATTATAATAATAATTTATCAAGCATTAGCAAATAGTGAATTCATTATTTGTTCAGCATTGACTTTACATTTAAAATGTTAGTAAGCAGTTTATAACTGCAGTTACAAATGCTCAATTCTTGACTTATAAGAACATGTATAAAGTGCTTAATAATTGTATTTATATAATTTGTGAGTGATTTATTTTTCATTCTAAATTAAGTATCACATTATTTACAAACCATTTATATTTAAGAGTAGTCCATTTTTCCAGAATGAGTAAGTAAATAAATAATAAACAGTTTAAATCAAAATTTATATTTCTTATTATTAAGGCATATAGAAATGGTCATTATGTATGTTAATAAATGTTTTATTAACACAATTTCATGCAGTTTGGTGACCTAAAGTGAGGACTATTTATGCTTATAATCGCTTATAACTGACAATCAAAGGCTTAGTATTAAAGGAACAATAATCTTTCCATTCCTATCTAAAAATAAAATTACTGTGAAAATTGGATAAAACCACAACAATATAATAATTTAACAATATATTATGATACAACATTTAAAAGTTATTTAGTGATATTTATATTGTACAGAAATTTTATTTTAGATAAGGATGCAAAGATTTATTTTTCATTTGATACAGTTTCATTTATGTATCTTCAAATAAATATAAAATGAATAAAGTTTATAATATAACTGAGCCTTTAATTGTCATTAAGGGATTTATAAAGCATAAGTAGTCCTTACTTTAGATTAGGCCACAAACTGGATGAAGTTGAGTTAATAAAGCATTTGTTAACATACAATTGCACTATTAGTAAATGCCTGAATAATAAGAATTAAAAGTGTTTATTAACTCATTCCAAATTATTTTTAAAAACATCCAACTAATTAACTGGTTTGTAAATGAGGTAATATTTAATTTATTAATGAAAAATGAATCATTAACAAAGTATAAAAATACAATTAATTAGTAACATTATACATTTGACAAGTCATACAAGTCAAGAATAGAGCATTTGTATCTGCAGTTATAAACTACTTACTACTTAAGTAGTTTATAACTGCTACTTACTACTACTTAACTATATTAATGTAGAGTTAATGCTTAACAGATAATTAATTCACTATATGCTAATGCTTTATAAATGATTCATAGTGTAAATGATTCATAATCTTAATGAACTCTCCGTTAAACAGAAATTGTTGAAAAAAACAAATAGGGGGCTAATAATTCAGGGGGGCCTAATAATTAGCCTCTAGCCACTAGCTTGCATGGTTTGGGATCGGTAGAGCTACCCATCGATGAAATTGCTCTTCAGTGTTTGGACTCTCAGTAATGATTTTAAACCACACTGAACTGAGCTAAACTGAACTGAACTTAAACACTAAAAACTGAACTACTCTGTTCCAATTACTATGACCATTTATGTGAAGCTGCTTTGACACAATCTACATTGTAAAAGCGCTATAAAAATAAAGCTGAATTGAATACAATTGAATAATTCTGACTTCAACTGTAAATAAATAAATAAACTGACCAATTCCAAAAAGGTCCTGCCAGCACTTCTGCTTGGTCCCTAATATATAATAATATACTGAGAAATTTTCTAAAAGAGTCCTTAATAATCAGGAGGAACTAAACTTAAAACTTGAACTTAAAATATATGCTTGTGATTCTGAGCTCACGTTAACAGGAATAACTTTATTTTCATGATGGATAAAAATAAAGCCCAAAGCTAATCATACCTCCCACTCAGTTTTCACAACATATATGGATTATTAAAAGCATTTGTTTTAGTTCTATTGAATTAAAGTTCCCCAAATCAGAAGTGCAACCCATTATTTAAATTGTAGAATCAAGTGCGGAAAAATGTGAATACTGTACTATTTTTGATCTGCAGAATGTTGCTTGATGTCATCTATACACTCTCAGAAAAAAAGGTACAAAATTGTACCTTTTAGGGTACAAATGGCCCGTCACTGGGGTGGTACCCTTAAGGGTACAAATTTGTACCTCTATTTAAAGGTACAAAATTATACCTTCTACATTTGTACCCTTTAAGGGACAATTTTGTACCCTAGACACTGAAGGTACAAAAATGTACCTTTTTATATTATATAGTATTTTCAGGGTACTGACCCAGGCATTTTGATCCTTTGGTGACTGCATGCACAAATAAATAAATAAAATATTTTGGTTCACAGATGTCCATTTTTATTTATTAATGTAGAAATATTTCATTACAACTTACAACTGAATGTGTTAAGAAATAAAATTACACAGCAAGTATAAAGCAGACATGTAAAACAGTAAAAAGAACAATTTAGATAAAAAATAAAAACTAAATAATCTACACTTAATACAAAGACCACAAGAATACTGTTTAAGATTTATAAAACATTACACAGGCTACATCAAGTACTGCACTTTATAAAGTCCAAAGTATTTGTCTTTAGTCAGAATACTCAGTCATAATAAATAATTTGTCATCAACATTTTCTCTGTATTTCAAAATGAAGGCAAACTTTCTCTATAAATTGCTTCAACAGTGCAGAAAACCAAATACATCAGTAGCCTCTTCCTCAACATCAGTAGATTACTCCTCATCATCCTCAAGTGGAGTTGTAATTTGATAAACATGACATGTAAGGCACTCATATCTGGAAAATGTTCTTTGATAGTCATTAGGACCACAAGTTATTTAAAAATTTGCTTTATGCATGAATGAGAGCAGTGTGCTGGATTAACTTGATGATTGTGATTATCCCAAGAGCATGTAGAGAAACAAAAAACAAGGTTGATCACTCTGGTAACTGGATCAGATCGAGGCTTGTCACCGTCCACCGTTCATTCAAAACATTCCACTGCAGAAACATCAAGGTGTTCTTCTAATAAGATGGATATGTCAAAAATGTATATTCGTCCACATCATTAGCCCGGCTAATCGCAATCCCATCAACTCTGAAGACTGCCGTGACTCGTCTTGTTAACACAGTTGTCCAGTCGGTGGTGTCCTCCTGTACTTGAACTGTTGGATGTGGTGAAGATGGTTCACTGTAAATGACAAAGCAGTAATTACATTAATATCAGTCACTCTATCACTGATGAAGAGAAAATTAACATGCATAGAAAGTAAAATAATTAATATTCACTGATTTAAGAAAAAAAAAAAGTATCACAGATTAAAAGACTAATATAAATTTCATTCATTCATTCAATTTCTTTTCGGCTTAGTCCCTTTATTAATCTGGGGTTGCCACAGGGGAATGAACCACCAACTTATCCAGCATATGTTTTATGCAGCAGATGCCCTTCTAGCTGCAACCCAGTATTACGAAACATCCAGACACACTTATTCACACACACATTTATACACTACAGACAAATAAGCTTACCAAATTCAGCTATAGCGCATGTCTTTATACTTGTGGGGAAACCGGAGCACTTGGAGGAAACCCTCACGAACACTGGAAAAATATGCAAAAACTCCTCACACAAATGCCAACTGACCCAGCCGAGGCTCGAACCAGCGACCTTCTTGCTGTAAGGTGACAGCACTACCCACTGCGTCATCCTAATATAAAGAATATCAAGCATTATAAAATGCATTTATCACAGCATATACTAAACAGAAAACAACATACGCACCTGAGCACAACGAAATGTTGAAGTGTCTCGCTTAACAAGGCTGGCAACATGAGAAGTGCTGCTGTAAAATCAATTCCTGGAACATAAGATGTGGCATACAAACAAATATGAAGGAATCCATACAAAGCTAGAATTAAATAATATTAATCAAGTGGAGAAAGTTTAGAAAGAGTACCTTAGAGTCAGGTCCATAGCATTCTTCAGTTGATCTCTTTTCTTTCGATGAAAACCTAGAAAATAATTTTAAACATGTGGGTGTACATTTATTGTTGTTTGTAAGTAAAAACCTACAAATTTAAAATAGTATGTAAGCCATTAAAACCATGGTATAGATAATGATACATACTTACATCTTGTAACTGAGCCATGCTTTCATATGACCTGCCTTCATTGCTCTGATGCTGTTAGGCTGCATTCTGTTGTTCAATCTTGTCCTGAAAGACAATTGGAAACTTCAAAAACTTCTGGAAAGCAACAAGATAAAGCAATAACCATTTATTTATTTTGAGATATTAATAAAATAGGTAAAATAGCTTAAGGTACCAGTTTCAGAACAGATGAGACAAATTATTACATTAAAGAACAAAGTATAACTTAAAACGTCGATTTATACAACATGGTATGTTAATAATTCTACATTAACATAAGTATAACGTTAAACGATAGTAAAGCACCCACAATTCTGGACATGAGAGTTTGTGGACACTCCTCAACATTAATGTAACTTAGACACTGAAACGAAGATATGTACAAGCATAAGTTACACACGCCACGTTTGTAACTAGCCACGTTTACATAATCAGTCGCTTTGTCGGTGACAAAATTGTGATTTTTCTTCACAAAATGCCCAGATAGCAGGCAGTAATCGGCCCGAGCTCGGCTGCCCTCCGGCGCCTCCGGCTCCGACTCGGCATCGGCGAGTGTTATCCGGGCAGAGTGCGGCCCGCAGCTCGCTCGCGCACATGCGGCTGTGATGCGGCTGTAAAGCACTGGCCCGATTCCGGTCAACCATATCCGGTCCGAGTCTGTCTGTAGAGTCCTGGCCGCTTCTGGCAAGGACTCGGCTGATGGCAACCGATTAAGTTCTTATTTTATCTAGTAATCTGTTAGCTCCACGTTTAATGATAATTTGAGAAAATATTCATGGTACGATAGCAAAAAAAAAAAAAAAAGAATATTTAGTGTGGATGGTCGCAATGTTTAGACGCAAACAAAACAATATTATTTATAAATAGATTATACATGTCATCTAGAGAAAAACTATGTAAAATTCGCTTATTTTTGAGATAGCACGCTCCTGTGCTGTTTTTTTGTTTTAAAGCAGAAGTTGGTTTCATAATAAACACATGCGTGACTAGAACTAAACTCATGATCCAAACTCCAATCCAGACGGTGGCGGTAATGCTCCAAAAAGCTGGTTGTCAACCACCATGGCACGAAGATCACAAGAAGAAAAAGTTTGGTTTTTCAAAGATTTCACATCGATTCCGGTCAGAAAGGTAAGCTTTTTACTGCTTGTGTACTGTATAATTAGCGAATTTAGAGCTTAAAACATTTCCACGGTGTTTGGTTGTAACAGCGTTTAGTAATTTAAAACCGTTTGATACGAAATGTAACTTGCTTTAAAAAACACGACTGGACACGACTAATGTATGCTAACGCTAACAGTTACAAACACGTCTGAAAGTTCCTTTTCCTTTTACACAATGTTAGATTGTAACGTGTGTAGTAACTGAAAACTATTTTAATTATTTTAAAGAAACATGAAACGAATTTGTGTGTATGCTAACTTTGCGTTAAAGAAAGTTTCTGTAGACGAATCCATTAACGCTAACATGGCAAAACGTGTTTTTTTTTCCTGATTTAACATTATAAAGTACCGTGGATGTTGAAAAAAATCATTGTACAGGCGTATACTTATCCAACAGTATTAATTCTGTGATTATGTGTAAATAAAAACTAATCGTTTTGGATTAATAAAATATTATTGTTTATCTTGTTTATGCAGTTAGTCGCGAAAAATGATTGAAACTCGACTGTTTACTATTCTCTTTAAATTGTCCAAGAGAAATATATTACTATGCACTTTAATTCATATGTGTTAGCCTATGTGAATCAATTATATCTTTTGTTCAAGCTGTAATGGTCAGTTAATGTAAAACTGAACGTCTTAAAGCAGATTTTGATGTTGGTTTTTTTATTTTTTATGTTATTGACAGTGATAAATTCTGATTTAAATGAATGGGTAACAATATGTGTTGGTTAAGTCTTATTGTTCTTGTTTAACAAAGGTTAGTGAGATCATTTTGCAGCACATCACGACCAAAGAAGTCAATGGCACACTCTTTTGAACGTGAATAGGCATGTTATAGTTGTGTGCTAAAGTCCATTATAAGCTGTAAACTGCTGATATATTTTCAACATAGATTGAGCTTTTCAGACATTACATTACTAATTGCTTCACAAACAGCTGAAATGGTTTATTGTTATTGGCTATCATCATCAAACATTTTTCACAATGGTAGGTTAATCTTCATGGGTACAGAATAATGCATGTGCTTGACCATCTTACAAATCTATGTCTCAGATTCATAAGGCTGTCACTCTGCATGAATCTCCAAATAAATCTTGTGCAACCTTCTGTGTACTGATTATTTACACTATAGGTATTATATGCATTAATTAACTTTGATAGTATTTTAGGATTTGAACTTTTCTTTACGGGAGGTTAACAACAATGTGATGTTTCATTATAGATGCATATGAGGAAGCTCGACTCCAACATCCAACCCAACTGTGATTTCTGACTGGTAGACAGATGAGGATGATGATCGCCTGTCATACATCTAAAGACAGAACAGGTTTGTTTGCAATTATTTTAAACACATACTGTCAACATTATGTCATTGATCTATTACAACCTGTGAGTTTTGACCTGGCACTATACTAAAGTGATGTTTTGTAAATGTATCTGATTAAGGGACAGTATAGACACATCTATACCATGATGAAGAAAAATTACTTGGAACAAAGAGGCTGGATAAAAGGCAGGTATGAAGATTTCAGAAATCAATGCAGCACCACAAGTACCATCACCATCAATGACTATGGCAGAAATCTTAAGACCACCATCAAGATGCACAGATACTGTACATTCCAGTACACCAGGCGTGTCCAAACTACGGCCCGCGGCGAGGCTTTTTATAAATATCAATAGAATCTGGCCCGCTATACAAAAATGAACGTAATTCAATAAATAACCACCGGGTGTCGCTATTACATGCATTCAATTAAGCAGCAGTTCTTGTTATGATCTATAAATCTATCTATCTGTCTGTCTGTCTGTCTGTCTGTCTGTCTGTCTGTCTGTCTATCTATCTATCTACACACAGTTGAAGTCTGAATTATTAGCCCCTCATTGATTTATTTTTCTTTTTTAAATATTTCCCATATAATGTTTAACAGAGCAAGAACATTTTTACAGTATGTCTGATAATATTTTTTCTTTTGGAGAAAGACTTATGTTTTATTTCGGCTAGAATAAAAAGCGGTTTAAATTTTTTTATGAACCATTTTAAGGTCAAAATTATTAGCCCCTTAAGTCTTCAGAACAAACCATTGTTATAAAATAACTTGCCTAATTACCTTAACTTGACTAGTTAACTTGATTAATCTAGTTAAGCCTTTAAATGTCACTTTAAGCTGTATAGAAGTGTCTTGAAAATATCTAGTCAAATATTATTTACTGTCATCATGGCAAAGATAAAATAAATCAGTTATTAGAAATGAGTTACTAAAACTAATATGTTTAGAAATGTGTGGAAAAAAATGTTTAACTCTCCGTTAAACAGAAATTGGGGAAAAAATAAACGGTGGCTAATAATTTAGGGGGGCTAACAATTCTGACTTCAACTGTATTTATATATATATATATATATATATATATATATATATATATATATATATATATATATATATATATATATACACACACGTGTCTGTGTGATGTATGTAAAATTTGGCCCGCGACAACGTTTGTTTTTTTGCATCTGGCCCTCGACCCAAAAAGTTTGGACACTCCTGCAGTACACCTATGAACATTTACAGTCTTTGTTCTAGTGCAGTTTGAGATCAAGACAGAACTTATTGCATCTCGTGATGTCTTTGTAAGAATTGAAGACATCACTAAATTTGTTAAGGTTTAATGCAGCTAGAAAGTAAAGATCAACTAGAGAATATCAGCAGTGTCTAACCCACTGTTGTATTTACAGAAGTTGTATGAGAATAAGCTACAGGTTGATTTATACTAATCTGTTATTTTTCTTTTTTAGCACGACTGACTGAAGTTTTAAAATCATGCAACGTCATAAAGCAGCAGCTGGGCCTGATTCTCACAAAACCAAAACAGACGTGATGAAATTCCAGATGTAAACACATTTGACCTTCCTTTGGCCAATTTGATTTGGAAAAGCTTGAAAATCAACTAAAGGAGCAGCCCGAACAAATGAAGAAACTGGTAAGTTCAAGCTCTTGCTAATTTCAAAGTGTTTTAAGTTTATTTGTTTTTTTTATTGTTTTTTTTGCTTCGTAGGTAGCCTACTTTTTTCCTAATTTTTTCTTTTTTTTTTACATTAGTACTTGTTCACTACTAATTATCTGTTTATCTTTTAATCACAGATGGAGTGAGGAAAAATGTCCATACCACGCCACTGATAAAGAAGTGGAAAAATGCATTACAAGGTAGCTACAACTTGCCCCTGACAGGGATGGAGGAAGAAAGAAGAGAAAGCTAATGTGTCAAATGTCTACATCACTATTTTGTTTTATTTTTTAAACAACATTTTAAGTGTATTAGGATGTTCCCTGATACTTGAACAATTTGTTTCTTTCATTTGCATTTATATATATATATATATATATATATATATATATATATATATATATATATATATATATATATATATATATATATGTATATGTATATGTATATATATGTGTGTGTGTGTGTATATATGTATGGTATGTATGTATGTGTGTGCGCCAAATTCTGAAGATACATCTTGATACATTTTTAATAAACGTAATACAAATACAATTGTAAATATAAAATTGCACAAGACGTGTTGAAAGAAAATTGCTGTTTGTGCAATTGATTTTGTTCAAGTTTATTTAAAAATAAGTTTGACTTTATACTTCTGCAATTATATATATATATATATATATATATATATATATATATATATATATATATATATTTGTTTGTTTATTATTATTTTAATGTTTTATTAAAAAATGTTTCAAGATGTTTCTTCAGAATTCTGCAGTACTTTTTACAAGTTTGACTTGGATATTTTACGGATTGTCATTGGTATTTTTAAGATGTTTCTTGCTATATCTTAAATGGGTTTCTATATTTAGGTTTATATAAAATTTAGCTGTTTTTTTACAAATTTTTAATTCAAGTCTATTGGGAAAACAGGGTTGTTTTAAAAACATCTGTGTTTGTGTGTAATTTTTAGATTTTTTGTTTAAAGCTTTCTGTGTGTCTTTATTGTGTTGTTTTATTGTTGTTTTTATATTGATATTCTTGTGCACTACAAAATTATGTATAAAATTTTAGTACTATTTTTTTCTTGCAATCAATAAACGTTTAACATTTATTTATTTTGTCATTTGTCTGATTATTTTCGTTACAGAATATGTATGCAGTTTGCACTTTATTCAAAGGTTAAACGCAGTGCTTACACTTTGTGTTTACATTATAGTCTGTGTTTGCTGTTATATAAATTCAAATGGTTGTAATACCATATATCAAGTACCAATGTAATACCAAAAGGTTTTATAAGGTGTATAAATACGGAGTCGCGCCAGCTCCGGGCCGCAGCGCACATTACCCTCGCGCCGATTCCGGCGCGGATGCGCAGCGTCGGCTCGCTTACGGCCGCCGCATCTGGCCCGCTTGATTCGGGCCGGAATCGGGCAGTGAGTCCACAGGCATCCGGCCCGAGTCCGGCAGCCGAAGTTGGGCCGAGGGGTAAGTCTTCGGCAGGCGACAATCTAGCCGGAACTGGCCCGAGTGTATTTTGCTATCTGGGTGGCGGTGTAACTTATATAACCGTCTAAAATTACATTTCAGCGGTCAACCGTGGCTAGAAAAATGGCCTCAAAATATAAAACATTATCGATAATTACAAATTTCCAGTATTAATAACAAAAGGTTTTATACCAAGGTATATGAAGACTTTAGTCGCGCGAGCTCCGGGCCACACCGCACATTACTCACGGGTCACGGCCCGATTCCGGTGCATGGATACGGCAGCGTCGGCTCGCTTCTGCCGCCGCAACTGGCCCGAGTGTATTTTGCTATCTGGGTTGCGATTATATTCCGCCGTGGCAACACTTATTAATAAAGCAGTAACGTTAACGTAACGTAAGATATAAGGCACAAATACGTAACGTAGGCGATAAAGGGAACTTTTACACCGAGAAAACTAACAGCATATAGTACTCACCGTCTATAACGTTATGTCCCTCGGTGACTTCGATATCACATTGTATTAACTTCTTTAATAAGCTGCAGACATATTAGCAAACTCCATCCTGCAGGCCAGCCCGGAGCACTTAAAGCGGGGGAAAGCCGAGACCCGAGAGTCAGACAAAATCAACAGAACACGGCTTCACATGTAAAAATGAGATTAAAAATATATCTTTAATACATTCTTACCTGAAAAGTGTGGACTCCAAAATAGACTTTTCTTTGCAAAGCGTGCGAAGTTCTGTGTAAACAGCCAGCACACTCGACGGACCGCCTCAGTAACAAACACTACTATAACGTCTCAACAAGCCAAATTCTTAAAGAGACAGCATCACCACCTGTATGAAGATGCTGTCACTCTGCATGGTTCTTATTCTACATCCCATAAACTATAGGGTCTTAAACAGTAAGCAAAAACCAGTATTTACGTTTTTAATGATTAAAATTACATTCATTATAAATTTAATTATAAACATTTTTGAGAAAATTTTTTAATTTAAATACGTAAGAAAATTTAATTATTAAAATATTTAATTCAATCAATTTATTTATTATATTTTTTAATTATGTATTTTAGTAATAATGTTTAGTATTAATACATTTAAATTAGTGTTATATAGTGTCTTGGTCTTATCATGAGCTGAGGGTACAATTTTGTTCCTATAGGGAAACAAAATATATAATTGTACCTTTAAAGGTGCCAAATTAGTCCTTTACGGTACAATTTTGTATCCAAATGTGCTATAAAAGGTACAAAAATGTACCTTTCAAACCTAAATCTGGACATTTGTACCTTTATAGCCCATTTGGGTACAAAATTGTACCCTAAGGACCAATATAGGACCTTTAAAGGTACAATTTTATATTTTGTTCCCTCTAGGAACAAAATTGTACCCTCATTGTACCTTTTTTTCTGAGAGTGTAGTGATGCTTTATGTGCAGTTCACACACCTCCAGATGAAGCCACACTCTGTTAAAGAGCTTAAAATCTAGGACAGATGCAAAGACAGAACAAGGAAGGAGGAGGAGTTTGAAAAAAAAAATACAGGACATATACTAAGACAGAAACAGAGAAAGATACTGTAGGAGAAGGTAATTGAGTGAAAAGTTTGTGCAAAGTGAAATGAGAGTGATCCTGTGATGTGCAAACTGCTGCAGAGCATGTCTAATACAGCCCACTTAAAAACTTACAAACACAGAATTGACAAATAGTAAAAATTCAATTTAACATGTATTCAATTATTATTTTTTTCTCCATATAGTTTTATCAGCATTAACAGTTCATGATTAATCTTGATTTTATCTTCACAGTGTTTTTAGTAAATGTAATACAAGTATGTGGTGCTTGGTTATTGTACAGGATTTACATGATTAAAAGTATTTATTCTAAATAAATAAGTTATTTGTGGGAATTAGTTCCATTCATGAAGAACATTCTGAAAACAAAGCAATGCTGCCATCTACTGAGATAAATTGATCTTACAAAGAGGAGTAAAGTTAGCAATATTGTTTATTCATTAGTTTTCCTTTGACTTAGCCCCTTTATTCATCAGTGGTCGCCACAGTGGAATGAACCACCAACTTATCCAGCAGATGTTTTACACATTGAATGCTCTTCCAGAATTTACATTAGCACTATTTACATTTGTTAACATAAAAATATATTACTAAAGCTTTAGTTTTAACATTACCAACACTTTTGATTTTTTTTTTAGAATTAATATATATTAATACAGTTACAGCAACAGTGTTGCTTGTTTGATTTACTGAATATTGATAACTAAAGTTCCTTATTATCAATTAGCTATTTTTACAAGTTATTGTTTACCCTTGACAAACATTTGTAACTAGCATACAGTATAAATAAATTAAAAGATTACATTTCTATTCAATTTTAACAATTACAAACACATGGCAAGTATCACATTAAATGAACTATGACATTTTGAAGTAAAAAGACTGAAATACGTTGGCATTTATGTGTGAAGTTTGCTGGAAGAGCATCCGCTGTGTAAAATATATCCTGGAATAGTAAACGGTTCATTCTGTTGTGGCGACCTCTGATAAATCAGAGTCTAAGCCGAAAGAAAATGAATGAATAAATTAGTTAATAGTGTAATGGTCTTGTAGGGGTCTCAAAATTAATTATTTCTTTGGTGCACTGCGATGCAGATGCAGACAATACAGTATCAGTTCAGTAATAATCATAACCATTTTTTGTGTACTGACGTCATTTATCTCATGTGCTCTATGTTGCTTACTATGGCGAGGGAGGCCAGGACGAACAATTAAAACACTCTAACTGCTTAAAAACGCAGAAACTACACAATTTCACTGTGTGTGTGTTTGCTGGACAGTCTTTCGCTGACACTTACAGCAAAAGCCCCTAATTCACTGCGTTTGAGAAAATGAAAGGGAACTCCATTTCTCTCTCTCTCTCTCTCTCTCTCTCTCTCTCTCTCTCACTGTGGCCCATTTGACCTGCTGGTGTGACTTTTCCTTTCCTCTTGGCTGTTACAGCGATACATCCGGATAATGGAAAGCCAAATGAGTCAAAGTGCATCTATTACCAAGCGCATGTCATGCTCCAAATGCTAGCGTTTAAGATGAAAAGTAGGTAAAGATCACTGCGTTTTCCAGTGCAAACTCCACAATTTACGCCATTTTGCATAGCAAAATCGGCAGAAAACGTAATTGTTTTTAATCCGGCCAAGAACTCAATGACACCAATGGCGAAAAAACTGGTGTTTTGAAGATGACACACATTTGGTATTAGGCGCAGAGTGAGTTTCCTCTCCGTGTCTGTCAAGTATCTGCTGTGATCGCCGCTGCCATTTATCAGTGTTACTTATTGGCAGGGCCAGACGGAATCTGCAGACGTTTCTTGCTATTTCTGCGGAGAATTTTGGTAAAAATCTGCGGATTTCTGCGGAATTATTTTGGGAGTATCCAGCGGAGTATCATAACTAAAACCTTAAAATATTAAATAAAAAGTAATAAATTTCTGAATAAAAACTGAATAAATTCAGATTTACACATTTACTCAAGTAAATAAACAGAATTAATGATGGGCTAAAAATCTGCTGAAATCTGTTTTGAAGATGACACACAATCTGTGGGCCTCATATTAGTGAACAGCGCCAGAGCGTTAGAGTCACAACCTGACGCCCTCTTGTGTTTGCTTTTCTCATGTGACCTTCACCATGTGCTCCTTTGTTCCAGTTTTAGCCACTAGTTATGTTCATCTGTTCCACCAGTGTTCATCCTCCTGTGTTAAATCATTGTCATTACCCTCATCTGTATTTAAGTCCTTGGTCACACTTTATAATAAGGTTTAGTAGTTAATGTTAATTAATGCATTTAGTAACATGAACAAACATTGAACAATACATTTTTTCATGTTAGTTAACGTTAGTTAAAGAAAATACAGTAGTTTATTTTCAGTTCATGTTAACTCATGGTGCATTAACTAATGTTAAAAAGCATGGACTTGGATGTTAATAATGCATTAGTAAATGTTCAATTATGATTAATAAATGCTGTGTGTTGTTCATGATTAGTTCATGTTAGTAAATGCCTTAACTAATGAACCTTATTGTAAAGTGTTACCAAGTCCTTGTATTCATTTCCTCCAATGTCTGGTATTCTCACTATGTCGATGTCTAGCTTCACTCCATGTTCTTCCTGTGGTCATCTCCGTAAGTCTTGTAAATAAATATACGTGTTTTGATAATCCTGAGGTCCTGTGCCTTCTTTGAGTGAACCCAGGTGTTACAGTTAGAGCCAATACCAGCTCTTTCTGTTGAGTGCATGACCAATTATAGAGGTGTAAGAGAACTAGCTAGACAAGGCTCAGAAAGTGAGCGGGATTTTTGTTTATTTGCTTTAAATGTTCCTGTTTTGTGTATGTACTTAAGTTTTTAAAGGTACAGTTTATATTTTTCACTTCGTTTTAAAGGTCAAAATTGTATTAAAAATAGTATATACATATAAATAGATTTATACATTTTAATACAAGAATTGCTGTCCTGTGAAGAAAAAATAAAACTGTATAGAAAGCATCGTCAATGCCCAAAGAACTTAAATTAAATAAATCACTGGCATGATAATCGTAACTGAACCGTGAGACCAGTTTAGGTTCACACCTCCATGGTCTTGCTTTATATTTATACTTATACGTTTTTTTTTCTTTGCTATTATAGTTTATAAGAGTTGTTGTTGTTGTTGTTATTAATCCAAACAATTTATTACTTGTGTGATCAAGAGATATTGGAATCAGTCCCAATATCTTGGGTTGTAGAAAGGAAAACATCTTGGACAGATGGCTAGGCCTTTTCAGACCAAACTTAATATCTGAATTTACAATGTTATAATGACTTACCCTGCTGTTTGTGGAGTACAAAGCAAAGAAGGCAGACTGGCCTCTGAAGTCTGTGCTCTATCAAACCGGGCTTTTCCAGTGTAACCAGGAATAGTAGTTCGACTGCAGAGAAAATCAAACATTGCTTAAAAAAAAAAAAAAAAAAAAAAAACAGAAGTGATATATGGTTACAACATATACAGATTCAGACACATACTAGCTGGTAAGGGTATGAGGAGGTACTTTGCTCCTCAAAACTGTCAGAGGGGTGAAGTCTTCTTCTGGGATGTTCACATTGTCCATGTTCTCAGAGCCCACTGTACCGCTGTACAGTCACATCAAACCATTAATAAATAAGTGTTAGTTTATTTAACTCAAAGGGATGGTTGACCCAAAAATAAAAATTCTCATCATTCACTCATTCTTAACTTGTTCCCAATAAGTTTAAGTTTTTTTCTTTGTTTTGTTCCATTAAACACAAAAGATATAACCACAGACTTCTAAAGTAGTAAAAACAAAAGTCAGTGTGTACCAGTTTTCAACAATTTGGAAAAAGTGAAAGGTGTATAAATGAATAAAATGTTGCACTAACTATCCCTTTATTACGAGCAATAAACTTTAACTAACTAACAAAAAACAAACAAAAAAAAATTAACAGTTCTAAATTGGCTTTTTAAAATTAGCAAAAGAGGGTTTGACTTTTGCTCATGCGCCAATCGGAACTTGCATGCTTAAGTACAGTACAGTAGCACTTTTGGGTGTTAGTTTTGAGCAAATTATTAGCATATAGGAAAGCATGTAGTTTAAGAAGGGTAATTCTGAAGTAACCTTTCTGCATCTGCTTACCAGTATAAAGGAATATGGCCTGATTTTGGGCATGAACTGGTGCTGTTAATTAAGAAGAACATAATTTATTATACACAAACTCATGTTTAAGCCACATACACACATTTAGGTTCTTTAACACTTGTTTTAATTAATCAGTTTGAAGTATTGTGGTCAATTCTATCACACTGGTGAATGTTTAATGCTTAACATCTGAAGTGAGTAGTTGTAATATATGCAGGGGAAAGTTCATTTTGAAAGTAATGCCTTACAATATTGAGTTACTCCCTAAATAAGTAATTAGTTGTGCTATTTAGTAATTTTTTTATTGAAAGTGATGCGTTATGTTACTTTTAAGTTACTTTTGCGTTACTTTTTCATAACAGCCTGAGGCTTGATCTCTTTCAGAACTTGCAGGGTACTTACTTTTAAATAGACGAGCTCAGCATTTGACAGCACACAGTATAACCTACCTTCATTTACCTTAAAAAAATAATTCAATAATTAAAAACAAATTGAATAATGATACCTTCTGAGAACTCCCTGACGCTATACTTGCCATGTACAGATTAATGAAAGTTGAAAGCAATGTGTTAATACTCTGACGTCTTGGTTTCTGCCTGTTCCTAAGAGCTCATTCTCTTATTGAGGGTGATTCAATGTGATTACACTAATTTTAATTCAGCAAATTATTATTTTTAAGTGAATTAATTAATCTAAAATGTAACTCAAATATTATTATTATTTTTTAAGTAATGTGTTACTTTATTCATTACTTACTCTTAATATTATTATGTAACTCACAATACTTGTAATGCGTTACCCCCAACACTGGTTATAACTTGAGTTAGATAACAATTATCCAACTAAGCAAATACACATACAGGTGGCAATGAAGAAAATACAGATGAATAAAATGTGTTAAAGATATTGTAGGTAAACAAGTCATAAATGTTTTACAGAAACCCTAATGGTCCAACCATGAAACCAAAATTGTGCTTATTAAAAAAATCTGCATTCACAATAGTCATGAGAATATTTTTTGCTGATGTCTCGTTGTAACTGAAAAGTTGTTACAGGTTCATTTTTTTTTAAACATCTACTGTAGTTATTATGCATATTCCAATACACTTTATTTGTCCTATACTAATTATATTTCATTCACCCCACTCATTTATATCCTTCGTTCATTCACACCTGTAGTATTAGCACAGCATCAGATATCCCAAAGTTCAGTCTAGACAACACTGAATTAATATGACAACATTTGTCACAGTATGTTTTTCGGATTCAAAAAGTTCTTAATTGTTTGAAAATCACTATATAATTAATGAGATCTAAGGAATCTTAGAATAGTGTTAAATACTAGAACTATAATACTAGTGGTCTAAAAATAGAAGTACAATTAGCATGAAAATAGATACTAGTATGTTAGAAAGATTCAGAATTGAAATAGCTTGGTGGTGTTTTGTTGCTTTGATGGTCGCTTCACAAATTTTACCATTTTACAGTTTATAGAGTTAATGAAGCATACAGATATGGATATTGATATTTTACTATGTTAAAATACAAAGATTTTATGATTAAGCTTGTTCTTGTTTAATATCTGACTTTAATATCTGGCAACACTACTGTGTAAAGGTATATGTATTTTCCTTGGATTCATTGCACAGTCCATACTGACATTTTAAAATGTTTTAAATATGTAAATAACTAGGGTTTCATTTGGTTCCATATGGATATCATTTTTGTAAGTGTGGTGGTACGGTGCTGTGTTCCTTTTGGAAATTACTGAACTTGTGTGTAATGAATTGAACTGGAACTGACAACCAAACTTAGCAATAGTGTGTACGTGGCCATAATGCATATGTCTAAAGACTTTGTCTAGACTCTCAGTTGTAATAATTCTAAAATCAAAGGTTAGGTTAATCACTTACAAGCTAATGGGTTTCTTTGGGTTAAATGTGCCACGTAACTGGTGTTTGCTCCAATGGGATCCAATGGCCTGAAAGAAAGGAAAAATCTTTCCCCAAAGTAATCAGTGCATCAGACTCACCTGCCAAAGCTCAGGTCTACTATGGTATCGCTTTAGCACAAAGCACTGGCTCACAGGGTCAGCCATTTTTTCCAGAGAAGATATGGGTGGTTCGTGACGAGGAGGCAACTTCGAGTCCCAGGCCACATCCTCATAACCTCTATATCCACACAATTAAATTTTCCCATTAGGTATATTTTTCCTGGACATTTGACAAATAAATATCAATTGCAGATGAATATTAATGTCAGTTAAAATTTAAGTAATGGAAATAAGAGGAAAGTAGCATGAAACTCAATGAAAGTACTATAATGACAATATCGATCAAATACTTTTACAAAATAATCAAACTTCTCTTTAGGCCTATAATAATTTGAGTCAGGATTCTGCCACTTCGGTCTTGCTAATTCTTGTTTTGGTGGCACAGTCCAGACACTGGTCCTTTCTTGTCTTGTATGATGTGCTCAAGTTTTTATGGGGCAAGCACTCACATCCTGTCTTTGTCGTCGTCCTTCGATTGCTGCGCATGGTTTCCCGTTTGATGTGGACATGCGAGGTTCAGGCATGCTCGGGATTTGACCTCTCGTGCTTGTGTTTGTTTTGTCGGCGGTGTGATGTTTAGTTCAGCTCTTCAGTTAAGTTTGTTGGAACATGCACATCACATGTGTGAGTGCAACGCAAATGTTTTCATTTACCATGTGCTTGTGTCTTATGTTCAGTCTTCTGTTGGTGTTTTGTAAAGCACGTGGCCTGGTGTTTACATTGTGACTACATGCTTTCGTGTTGTGTTTCATGTGAGCATGAGTTTAATAGGTTCTCTCATTGCCTGTGTGTTCTAGTCCTGTTTTACTTGAGCTTCTATTGTATCTGTGTATTATGTGCTCTCCTGTCTATTGTCTTGTTCCATGCTCCTTGTTAACCTATTATTAGCTAATCCTGCTTACCTGTTTGTTTATTAATGTGTGCTCCTTTATAGCTCCCTCTTGTCAGCTGTCCTGTGCCAGTTTGTCATCAATCTTTGAGAGAGTCAAGTCTTGTCATGTCATATCCTGTCTTTGTCACGGTTGTAGGTGTGCGCACTTCTGAGTGTCTGTTTGGTCACATGGCTTTGTTTTGTTTTGGTGTTCCATGTGTGTCAGTGTTATGTCAAGTTCTATGTAGTACCCTGCTATTTTGATTAGCCTGCGACTTGTTATCTTGGCTATATCTGGACAGCCCGTCTCTTGTCTTGTGTCAGTTCGTTGTTGTTTTTGATGTCCTCTCTGTCTGTGTTCAGGACTGGCGTGGAGTTCCGCCTGAGATCCAGATCTACAGTTCTGTTTCTGTTTGTTCCCTGACCCCTGTTTGAGCGGGATACCTTATCTTTTGTTTGTTTATTTATCGTTTTTGGACTTTGTTCCAGCGCTTTATTAAATACGTCAATAAAGTATTTTACTTGCATACTGGATTCTTCTAGTACTTATTTTCATCAGTTACAGTCTTGTCCATCCCTGCTCTTCCCAGGCATTCCCTGCTAACCTAGTCAAATTTGTTTTTGAAATGTTTGGGTTGTTTTTGTATAACTTGAATATACAAGTTTTGAATAAAAGTTTGTGTCAAACTTATAAAATGACGAAAGGTACTAAAGGTATTTGAAAAGTACATACGGTTGAGTTGATTGATAAGAGAGCTTTTATAGCATATAATCAGACCTTTGGGTTGCAGAAGTGTAGATATATTGTTGAGCTGCTGTTGCTTTGCTATCAAAAAGAACAGATGGATCCGGATCCTATGAAAGGAAAGTAAAATGACACAATCGTGTAATTTTAGCAAATGCCCTTTGGTCTAAAGAGTGGTCAAATGTAATATAAAAGCATAACATAAAATGTAACATAAGTATGATTTATTTCTTTCTTCTCTGGAACACAAAAGTAGAAATTCTGAAGAACAGTTTTAGCCATACAATGCAAATAAATGTGTATTGTTTTATAAAAGCACTACAAGCTTTCATAAACAACACCAATCATTCACAACATTAAGTTTATCTGCTTAACATACCATAGTCTAAAGTTTGGCTCTAATGTTGCCAAAACAGCACCAACACGCAGAGACATGGACTCAACAAGTCCTCTAAACGTGTCCTGTGAGATCTGGCACAAAGAAATTTCCTGCAAATCCTGCAGGTTGGATGTGTTGATCCAGCACATCTCATCAATACTGAAATTGATTAAATTGTGGTGAATTTGGAAACCATGGCAACACATACTGGTTTTATAATGTTTCATAAGCAATTACTGTAGGCCTTATCAAGTTAAAGGAAGGCTGGATACAGAAGACACAGGTGGACCTAGGGTTGAGGAGGGTATCTGTAAATGTTGAAGGATGCTAACACAAACAACACTGAGGTATTTAAATTGAGATGAGGACCTTTGTACTGCCCATAGTAAGATGATAGCTGAATCACTGTAGTCGCATGGAATGTTTTTACAATGCTTTTGGTACTTCTTCTGGACTTTGAATGTCTAGGCAACTGTAACAAAGTCAATGTCTCTTCACATGTCATTGATTTTAATGCTGTGGCATTTCAATGTAGTCTCTGCATCCACTTTATTTATTTTTCTCGAAGCCATAAAAATACTGGTCAAAGCAGAAGCAGGTTGAAGTTATTTTGTGCTAATAATCTTGCCCTCCAGTGAGCTGTAAAGCACTGCAGGTGGACACGACCAGATAGTGGCATTTGGGATATGCTTGAAGAGTCTGTGAAGTTCTCTTAACTCTATACATAAACATGTGTCCATGTTAGATCAATACAAGATATACAAGATACAAGTAAATCTATGCTTCCTGTAAACTGGGAGAAAACAGTATAGTCCAGGGGGACGGGGGTTCTCAATTCTTGCAAAAATTGACTTTTACGCATACTGCAGTTTAGCACTAACCTTATCCAAACAAACCTGCTTTAATTTTTTTAGTACTCCAAAAGACTTTGATTAGCTTATCCAGTTACATTTGACTGGTGTTAGATGCCTGCCCCAAATCCAAAAGTACACATTTTTGCAAATCTCACAATAAAAAACCTAACCACACATGGAAACGTCATAATAAACTTTAAATATGGTAGAAACTTTAATGGCTGCTTCTGTCATTGTTATTATTGTTAATTTTTACAACAACTACTTAAAAACTCTTTTTATATAAAGTTACAAGAGCTGTCACTGGGTTAGTACCTTGTCAAAAAATACATTTATTCATGTTTGGTTTAGTCCCTTTATTCATCAGGGGTTGCCACAGTGGACTATACCACCAACTTATCCACCAAATGTTTTACACAGCAGATGCCATTCCAGCTGCAACCCAGTACTGGGAAACATTCATTCACATACTCATTCACACACATACACTACAGCCAGTTTAATTTACTTATACCACGTCTTTAGACTATGGGGGAAACCAGACCCCCAGAAGAAACCCACATGAACACGGGGAGAGCATGCAAACTCCACACAGAAATGCCAACTGATCCAGCCGGGACTCAAATCAGTGTCCTTCTTGCTGTGGGATGAAAGTGCCGCCCCTCAAAAAATATATGTTAATATAAAACTTACACCAATAATATAGTATTGGATGTTAGATGCCATCGTGTGGTCAGACAGGTAAATTATTTCAGCTCTCACAGTACATAATATTCTCTAGCTGTTGAGTGTACATGTGTTGTGGACTCATTATTGCTGTTCAATGTGGAATTGATTCAGTGCACTACATAAGGTCCACTATAATTTTGGACATCTCTAAAAATGGCTGCTCCCTCAAATAGTGTACTGGGAGCACAGAACAGCCCTTCAAATTCATTTACTATTTGAGGGTATAGGTGGCACTTTTGAATAAAGCCAATGATCCCAAAACACAGAGAAAACTTTTTTTTTTCAGAAAACAAAATAAAGCTGCTAGAATGGCCCAGCCAATCACAGTTATTTTTGTGTAATTTTAAAAGATTGTAATTGTAAGTTTTTTACTTTTTCAAATATAATTCTCCATAATGTCTCCATCAAAAGGTCATAATGGGTTTGGATCAATATGGGGCAAGTAAATGATGATAGAATGTTTGATTAAACCGTTCCTTTAAGGCACATTTCACATAAATAGTTAATGTTCAGAACTGTAAAAGTGATAAAGCTTCAGAACAAACAGCATACAAGAGTATTGCTACAGTAGCAGGGATGAATAATTGAGCATAGCTATGACTGACCGCATTTATTTCATGGCTGTCCTGAGAGGGTTGTTTAATGCTCTGTGCATTTGTCCAACCTGATGAAAGAGCAGATGGAATGTGATGATAAATATGTAAGAGTCAGATATTTTAAATTGCTTTTTGTAACACTCTGCTGCAGTCAGTCCTAACCTGTAGAACAAAAAAGGTTGTGATTACAATACCTTCAAGTTTTGCTTTCAGTGCTGCCTCTGGTCTCATCCTCGAGTTCCACCTCTTGTGTTCAGAATTGTCATATATCAAAGCTGAAGGTCGGGTTGGTGGAGTTTGAGGCCTGTCTCGTGCACCTGCCGGAACCCACAGATCAGACGTAGGATAAACCCTATTGACGAATGGAGTTCTGCTGGTTACCTCCAGATGCACCTGTGCCCCTGTACTCAGTTGACCAGAGCAATGATCTATTAGAGACACACCATCACGCAGAGGGGCCAGAGCCGCATTTTCAGCTGGTTGCTTGGCTGCAGGATTGAATTTGGAGAATGCACGTCTGTCTGTCTCCGCCATGCTTTCAAAGTCATACCTTCCCTCTGGACCTTTCTCACAGGGCAGATTCATGCGTCTGCACAGCCACCTGCTCACTTCTTTTGAATTCCCACAAGGAGCCTTGAGAAGTCTTACACGATAAGTTTCTCCTTTCTCGCCCATTAATGATTCATAAAAGCAAACAATTAAGAAATGAATAGAATATATTTTCATAAATACCCCATCTCTCTTGTAGACGTGGCTGGGTATGTGGTTTTATGCAGATGGCAGCCACAGGTGTAATCATCAGCGTCCGCTGTTGCCAGGAGACTGTGTCATTAGTTTGTCATTAGATTGCCTCCTGTGTCACTGCAGTCAGCAGGAGGTCAAATTACTGCCACACGTCTGTAAATTGACACGCTGAGTCTCAAAAGGCTCACAGTGAAGCTAAAAGGCACTGAGTTGAATTAGAGTTTGCAAAATGTGAATTAGTTATACAAATGGTGATTGGTTATTTAAGTAGTACGCCTTGAAATGATTGGAATGTGCCTACTGTAGACAGTAGATATCAAAGAGATCTGCCTGTAATGTAATTTGATGGTCACTAGGTGGAGACCTAGATCAAATCATTTGGGCAATGATAACATCCTTCAAAATGATGGTGGTTCTTAAAGCCAATAAAACACAATTTATAAAAACCTGTAATGATTAAAGGGATCTTAAATGTAGTTGTTTCATATCTTAATATTTCTGTGCAGTTGCGATTTTGAAGCTGCACTTTTATTATAGGATGAAATACAAATTGGTCATGTAAAGTGAAATGGTGTGTGTATGGTGTGTCTATTTAACACTGGTCAAATGATAAAATGGTGGTTGGTTTGAGAAAATATACAGACCACACCATTGGGTTAACTGGGTTATAAATGGAAGTGATAAACCAAGATGTTGGATTTGTATTTTTTTAAACAACTCAACATTTTTAGAGTAGGTAGCCTATACTTAGCCTACAAGTTGTCTAATGAGCTGTGAGATTAAACAAGATAGGTATTTTTATAATTACTAATATAATACAAACTTGTGAAAAAAATACACTCAAAATCGTTTGTGAAAAAAATCTTAGGTTGACTCATTATTCCCAGAGTTGAAAATAAAATAATCAGTTCATACTAGGTATAAAGTCACTAAATTGCCTTGACAGCCTATTACTGGAGTTCCACAACTACCGATGAAATTCTGTTCTCTCCCACTAGGCTTGTGGTGTAGCTGTGGTAAAGGGGAAGCAGTCAGTGGACCAAAGCACTGTGAGGCTAGAGATTAGGACTCCAAAAAAAAAAAAAAAAAACTGAAATTAAAATGCAATTTTTTTACCTATATGAACTATATTATTTTAAAGTACTTGATAATTATAATTAATCTGTTGAGGTATTTCTAGGCTAATTGAATTAATTGGGTAAGCTCAGGTAATTAGGCAATCATTGGACAACAGTGGTTTGTCCTGTAGCAAATCAGGGGAAAAATGTTAATGTGGCTAAAAATATTGCCTTTAAATCTTTATTTAATGACTTTATTCCAGCCAAACAAAAAAGTAGACCTTTTCCAGAAGAAAAAAATATATAGGAAATACAGTTAGCACTGTTGTTTCACAGCAAGAAGTTTACTGGTTCGAGTCCAGGCTGGGCCATTTGGCATTTCTGTGTGGAGTTTGCATGTTCTCCCCTTACTCGCATGGGTTACCTCAAGATGCGGTTTCCCCCAAAGACATAAGGTATAGGTGAATCAATGATCTAAATTTGCTTTAGTGTATAAGTGTGTGTGTGAACGAGAAAATGAATGGATGTTTACCAGAACAGTGCTGGTTTGCGGAAGGAGGGGAAGCCAACAGAATGGGCACTATCACCTGAATTGCCAAAGCTGCTACCACCACCAGAGCTATTACTCCCAGAGTTGCCACCACCAATTCCAGAGCTTTCGCCACTGCCAGAACCGCTAAATCCTTATGAACTATCCAAATGGCGGGTGCTAGATCATCCTGAATTCCCCAAATAGAAGGTTACAAATTCCCTTCCTGAGTCCCTGGAGTAGGTGCCAGATTCTCCTGAATCACCAAAAGGGTGGGCACCAGTCTTGTTTCTCTGTCTAGTCAAGTCGTGTATTTGACCATTGTTTGTGTTGCTGTTATGTGCATTAATGAGTGTTTCCACGTTCCTGTGTTTTTGCCCTGTTGTGTTTTTGATCTTGGACTGTGTCTTGTTTTTTTGATTGTTTGCTCCCTGCCTCGACTTCTGCCTGGATTTTTTTATTACTTTTTGTGAATTATCCTTGACATTGTTGTTTGCACCAGTTTTGACCCCTTGCCTGTTTGACCTCAGTAGTTGCATTTGTAACTTATACTCCATTGTTTCATCTCATAAGTGAAAGTAACAGTTTGCTGTAGCATTCATTAACAAAGTTGCAAATAATAATGTATTACTTAATGGACTTAAAGCTGTAATGTATGTGTGTGAATGCAGTAGTGTATGGGTGTTGGGTTGCGGCTGTAAGGGTATCCGCTGCGTAAAACATATGCTGGATAAGTTGGCTGTTCATTCCACTGTGGCGACCACTGATTAATAAAGGGACTAAGCCAAAAACAATGAATGAATGAATGATAAACACCATAAGTCTCTCTTTTTTTTACTTCCTTTACTTCCTTACATTTTTACTTAATGTTAAAATAGTATCCAAATCTAATAAAGGAGTGGTGTTTTTCCCGCCCACCAAATTGATTGACAGCCACATATTAACATGTCTTCATAGTAACATGTATAACCATATTCACAAGACAGGACTTGCTAACTGGGATTAAAAGAACTCTCTGAGATCAGCTGCACATCAAGAAAAAGTTTTGCACGTTTAAAACCTTTTTAAAAAAGTGCATGTTTGCAATAAAGAAAAGACTATGTAAAATTGCTATTTAATAATCACCACAGTCACGTCAGTACAATTATAAAAGAAGACACTTCAATCCTGGTTTATGGATGTTAAATTAGGTTTATTTTGTACATTAACATAATGGATGTCTATATAGCAGTGTATATTAATGTGTATCCTGTCACATTTGCCTGCAAAAACAGTGCAAAATAAAATGTGTGTGTGTGCGCAGCTGCTTTGTAATGACATTGTGTGTGACTCATCGTTGTAGAAAGGCTTAAAGAAACAGCACAACAAGTACATCAAAAAATCATTGGAAAAATTCTTACTGTAGAATTTCCCATGAATGGGAGATCAGCTTCCTACATGTCTGTCACTGTGCTGTTTATCTAACATGAGACGAAGCAGGAAAAGGAAACATCCATCAGAGCAATAGAGGGAGATTCAGCGTCCTCAGACCTCAAAATTCTCATATGTTAAAAGGTATACATATTCTGATTTGTATTTTGAGCTGAAACTTTACTTTAAATCTTATCTTAAATTATCAAAAAGTGGTAAAATAGGTGCCCTTTAACAATGCTACAGTATTTATTTTAAATGACAACTTTATTGTTTTATGTGGTAATTATTGTAGGTATATATATATATATATATATATATATATATATATATATATATATATATATATATATATATATATATATATATATATATATATATATATATATTAATCTCATACTTTACAATGTGAAGTTTATTCATAAACTAATTTCGAGAGGAGCACGTGATTATGATTGAACACGGCTGGTTCTGCATTAGCATGCTTGATCCACCAATTAGGCCATTCCTAACCACTATAAAGAGCCAGGGTTTTCTCACTACAGTCATCTTCGATTTAAAGAATACACTACTACTGCTACTCCAGCTACATCAACTTCTCCAGCTACATCAACTTCTCCAACAACAACAACTTCTCCAGGTACATCAACTTCTCCAACAACAACTTCTCCAGCTACATCAACTTCTCCAACAACAACAACTTCTCCAGCTACATCAACTTCTCCAACAACAACAACAACTTCTCCAGCTACATCAACTTCTCCAACAACAACAACAACTTCTTCAACAACTTATACAAATACAACTTCTCAACCTTCTTCAAATTGCCTCACACAATGCAATCTCTGTGTCTTCAACCCAATTCTCCAACAAGATAACAGTAAAAACTCGATCACCATCCATGAACTTTGCCTAAACTCTCGATGCCTGCGATCCAAGCTGAACTCTCTTCTAGGGGTGCACCAGCGGTAACATACATGACACTTTTTAAGGGGAAGCCTCACAAACTACAACTAAGATTAAACATCCATCTTTAAAGGATGATTCTAGCGTGAATAGAATGACTCACCTCTCAATCAAGGATCTAGACAATCCAATCCCTAAAACACCAGTCCACAACTTATGCATACATTTATAAACATCCATGTTAATCCTCCAAACTAGTCGCTGTGGTGCATTCAATAGAGTAGCGTCTCCAATCATAACACTAGTTCTCTGGCAAACAAAATGGCCGCCAGCCTTTTTCTGCAACTTTGATTGACACTCCTTCGAGCCAATAGCTGAAAGGAGAAGCGGCACCATCCCATGAACTCTCAAAAAATTTGAGATGGTCCCACCCTCTCTCATGACAAGCTCATGAATGATTATCATTACATTTACACAATTACTACAAAATGGTGACATTAATTTTAAGTTCAGGGTTTGATGTTGGCAGATGATAGATAAATAAATAAATACATAAATTAATAAATAATAAAGAAAATAAATAATTATAAAATGTATAAATCAAGGGAAAAAAAAAAAACTGCCACATCTGATAGCAGTTTAACTTCTAAAAAGTTTACTCTGCTACTGAAAAACATTCAACGCATTAGGCATAGAAGTCCAATCGTAATATGCCCCAGTGACTCATGTCCATACACTTATAAGCCATAAGCTTATAATGGCAAGTTGGTTAGATGTGAAAACGGCAAAGAAACAAACTTCCCGCTTTGACTTCCACGAATGAGAGGAGGACATTTCTGACATGTCTGATGTTTCATCAATTGACTCTGTGTTAGATACAAACCAAGGGGTTTAAACTCCACTATAATTCCACCTACCCTGTCTTCAAGAGGTACATCAGGACCACTAGACGAGCAGATTTCCCATTTAATCTGCCATCCTTAGGAGGGACAAATGCCTACCTCTACTATCTTTGCTCGTTGCGACAATGAGGCTTCGTACCATGCATTAACAAAGGCACTTTCACACTTAGTTGCCCATGCTTTTATTAAGACGCCCCGCATGGTTATCAGCTAAAATAATTCATTGTGTTTGCCATACATGTACCATGTTGTAATGTCATTTCTGATTCTCTCTTGTTTTTCTCATTTCAGAGATCATGTCAGCTGGTTGCAGAAGCTGACCCTCATCCAACCTATTACACTCCACATCCATTTCTAAATACATTTACACTCTTTGCAAATGACACTTTTTCACTCACATAGCCCACACCCTCGATGCCATATTCACACTAGCCTTTTTAATTTAAGTCTTCTGAACTAAGTATGACATTTCAATCCAACAATACACCTAACCATATTTGATCTATCTTCGCAGGATGAAGGGATGCAGGGTGATATCCGTTCCCCCACACACCCGTTCTAAACAGGCCCGGATTGACTTATCGGGAGGACCGATAATTCCCAGTGGGCCGGTCCGTTTTTTTTTTTTTTTTTTTGGCCGCGAGGGCCGGTGTTCCTAGCTCCAGAATCTGTTGCTCTCAGCAGTGACACTTTTTAAATTTATTTACTTGACCACAGCCTTTTTATTCATTATTTTACCGCAACTTTTCTCTTTTGTTGTTGTGGTCGAGTGGTTAGCACGTTAGGTTAAGATGCCGCGGACCCGGGTTCGATCCTTGCTAGAGTAATTTAGTGTTTTCATTTTTATTGATAAGACATATAATACTGTTAGGGTTGTAGAACATTTGAAGTTCTAAAGAGCTGAAAGGGTGTCCCACTCCGGCCCTGGTTCTAAACCTCTTAGCATTTTTACACCACAGAAGAGCAATACCACCTCGAGGAAGCCCTGCCGATCCTCTCCAGCCAACTTCCACCATCATGCACTATTGGGTATGAAGTATGACTCTGTCATTTCCTTCCTATTTCCCTTCCTATTTAACATAGGAGCTCCTTCACTACCCTTCCCTGTTTTTCTAGCTTTAACTTTTTCTCTCCAAATTTAAACTATCCTATACTTCTATTCACTTCCATTCACTACAGCTCCGACCAATTCAGGGGTTGTCTTGAGTTTCAGTTGCTGCAACAGGAACATTCTAAATGAGCTAGCATACACTTACAAATTTTCTAAATACCGCTATCGTTGCACTCCCCGCACTAATACAGCAGTAAATGCTTCTGCGGGAGCACAAGTTGCCTCCATACTGGCCCACTACACCACTGCAGCTGCAGAAATGCTCCGCAGAGTTTCACACCCAAAGCACCACTGCTACCGCAGTGACCCTCTAGCATATGCCTTATTCACCTTCATCTTTACATATCACTAAAGGCAGTATTTAACGTCCATGCGGGAGCACTCAAAACTTACTAATATCGACTGTTTAGGTGCTCCACTTAACTATACACCCCATTAACATCACTGCAACTGCAGTGACGCTCTTGCTGAGCCCCTTTTTCACTTTAATTTCTAAATATCACTGCTAATAGTACTTTGTATTTCCGTGTGAGGCTCTAATACTGAGTACCACTGCACCTCTGCAACTGCAGAGACGCTTTGCCGAGCCTTATTCTCCCTCTGCACCACTGCTGCAACAGTTAAGCTTTGCCTGAGCTGCAACTGCAGAGACGGCTGTTTAGCCTTAATTCTCTGCACCACTGATTTTATTGCACTTCTGTAACTGCAGAGAAGCTCTGCTGAGATTATTCTTTCCCCTGCACCAATGCTGCAGCAGTGACGCCCTGCCTGAACAGTCTTCCAACAACAGATATAAACTCTGTCATTGGTCCTCTAACACCTTTAAATCCTCAATTTGCCTCAGCCAATATTTCCTCAGAGAAGCCCAGCTGATTCTCGGTTGCAGACTTCAACCTAGTTTCCAAGCAGCACGACTCTGTCTGTTCTTCCTACTTTCTGTCTTAGTTGCATAGGACTTATTTTTACTAAACTTTCCTTTTTATTTTATTAAACTTCCCTTCTCTTCCTCTTCATAACTTTTCAATTTCACTTGCACTCATTCTCCGCAGCTCGGACTCCCACAGGGGTAGCCCCAAGCTCCCACTGCCACAGCAATAAAGCTCTTTTAAGAGCTCACATGTACACTTTTCAAAAATTTAACCATTATCACACTCCGCCGCAACAATACAGCCGTAAAGGCGTAGCGGGAACTCGTATTGCTTCCATACTGACTACAATTACACCTCTACAGCAGCTCCACTTAATTACATTGCATTGTAGCATCAATTTATTCTCCATCACCACGCTCCCCGCAACAATACAGCCATAAAGGCTTAGCGGGAACTCGTATTGCTTACATACTGACCACCATCACACCTTTACAGCAGCTCCACTTAATTACATTGCATTGTAGTATCAATTTATTTTCCATCACCACACTCCCCGCTATAATACAGCTGTAAAGGCTTAGCGGGAACATGTATTGCTTTCACACATATAATGCACCAGACTCTGAATACCTATGCACCCCTGCAGCCACAGAGTCGCTCTACTGTGCCTGATTCCTATCTGCTACACAGCTGTTAATCAGCTCTCCAAAGCGCACATCCCTTTAGATACTGACTTCCACCGCACCTCTGCAGCCGCAGAGACGCTCAGCCGAGCATCACTCCCCTCTACATCACTGACGCAGCAGTGACGCTTAGCGAGCGCATATACACTTCCACTTAGCAATCCACTACTGATACACTCTCCAGCACTGCCAATGCAGTTAAACGTCTCTGCGGAGGCGTATTTACCTTCCAGATACTGACTTCCATTGCACCTCTGCAGCAGCAGAGACGCTCAGCCGAGCATCATTTACATCCCCTGCACCACTGCTGCAGCAGTGACGCTCTGCTGGAGCTCATGCACACTTCCATTACACTTATACCACTTCTGTCACTCCCAGCACTGCTAAAGCAGTTAAAACGCTGCTGCAGAAGCGTATTCTTCCCCTTAGTACTGACTACCACCGCACCTCTGCAGTCGCAGAGACGCTCAGCCGAGCATCACTCCCCTCCACATCACTGCCGCAGCAGTGATGCTCAGCGAACGCCTATACACTTTCATTTAGCAACCCAATACTGATACACTCTCCAGCACTGCTAAAGCAGTTAAACGTCCCTGCGGAGGAGTATTTCCCTTACAAATACTGACTTCCATTGCACCTCTGCAGCAGCAGAGACGCTCAGCCGAGCATCATTTACATCCCCTGCACCACTGCTGCAGCAGTGACGCTCTGCTGGAGCTCATGCACACTTCCATTACACTTATACCACTTCTGTCACCCCCAGCACTGCTAAAGCAGTTAAAACGCTGCTGCAGAAGCGTATTCTTCCCCTTAGTACTGACTACCACCGCACCTCTGCAGTCGCAGAGACGCTCAGCCGAGCTTCATCCCCCCTGCACCACTGCTGCAGCAGTGTCGCTCCACCGGAGCTCACGCACACTACCATTTATCCATACCACTACTGACACACCCCCCATTGGACTGCCAAAGCGGTTAATCAGTTAACCGCTTCTCATCTGCAGCTACAGCTCCGCAGAACCTTACAGCTTTATTTTCCATCACTACTAAACCTTTACGAAACTCACCACATATGTTTTAAACCTTTACACTTACCCCACTCACTCTCCCGCTGGTCCTTACAATTAACCGGCCCCGGGAGCACACATAGTCATACATAAGCACTTTCAGTTAATTTTTACACCCACACCAGTCTCTGTTGCTCCTCCAAGCTATTTCTGTATCACTTTTCAGCAGCCGGATATGGCATTAATCTCATGTGCCTTTTGGGGGGTTCTTCAAATACGCGGCTGCTGTCCCGAGCGGAGCATTTTGGGGAGTTGTCGAGATCTACCTGAGCTCGAGGCTCCCCTCTCTACCTCCAAACGGGAGGGAACCCAGGGCTCAAGAACCTTCGAGCTCAGGGCTCTCTCCCGGGACAGCATGCCAAACTTGCTTATAATCAATCATCAGCTAAGTGTGAACTCTTGAAGTGAAGTTTATTCATAAACTAATTTCGAGAGGAGCACGTGATTATGATTGAACACGGCTGGTTCTGCATTAGCATGCTTGATCCACCAATTAGGCCATTCCTAACCACTATAAAGAGCCAGGGTTTTCTCACTACAGTCATCTTCGATTTAAAGAATTCCCTCCTTCCACCCCTACCTTTTCACCTTTCCCTCCATAGGGCAGCACGGTGGCTCAGTGACTAGCACTGTTGCCTCACAGTGGTCGTTTCTGTGTGTAGTTTGCATGTTCTTCCCGTGCTTGCGTGGGTTTTCCCCGGGTTCTCCGGTTTCCTCCCACATTCCAAAAACATGCACAAGAAGTTAATCGTTAAATCTAAATTTCAATACAGGTAATCTAATAATGCAGCATATCTTTTAATAGCCTTCAATCTTAATCTTTAGCTATTATAAAAAGGGGAGTTGTCGAGATCTACCTGAGCTCGAGGCTCCCCTCTCTACCTCCAAACGGGAGGGAGCCCAGGGCTCAAGAACCTTCGAGCTCAGGGCTTTCTCCCGGGACAGCATGCCAAACTTGCTTATAATCAATCATCAGCTAAGTGTGAACTCTTGAAACACAACTTGGAGCTTAATGAGATTGTTTGTTTGGTTGGTTGGTTGATTTTACTTAGTAGAACATGTTCTTGGATTAACATTTATTTCCAATCAGATTTGATGGATAAGTTACAGCTTACCTAAGTTACCAGACTTACAGTAAGTTTAGGCATTTGATTTTTGCCATGTGATTCTACATCCAAGGTTTTTTTTTTAAAAACGTAGCCCTTTCTACATACCTGGAGATTGCGAATTATGTATCCAGAAGTAAATATGGCAGCATTTTGTCTTTTAAATGAACCCTTCAGGGTGGTATGGTCTGTTCCTTTTCCATGTAGACGGCTTTTCCACTATTACCAGTTTGTCTGGTAGCTTGACTCGTACGTAGGCAGGCTTGAGATGCAGAGAGAAGTTGACCGTGACGACGGGGTTCGAGTCCGGTAAAGAACGGTTCCAGAAAGCAGGTAAGACAAAAACAGAAGCCAAAAAAATAAATAAACAAGTAAATAACAGGGTGAGAATGTGGGGACTGCGATGACGCAGGGCCCCCTCCGTCCGCTACGCCACTGATTGCATCCTACATGGCAAAATCTCACCCACCCTATTACGCAAATTGGTTCAACATGTTAAACCTAACTAATTAACCAATCACTTGACAGCAATTTGGCATGTAGTCCTGGTCAAGCTGATCTGCTGATGTTCAAACAGGGTACCTGAGTGAGGATGAAAGATGATTAAAATTACTATTACTACAGATCTGAGCATTTCAGAAACTGATGATTTACTAGGATTTTTACACTCAATCATGGAACTTACAAATAATGATCTACCAAAAAAGGGAACATGTCTCATTAATGCAAGAATTGGCCAAACGGGTTTAAACTGATAGATAGGCGGCAGTAACTCAAATTACCAGTTTTAACTATGGGGAAGAGCTTCTTTGAATGCAAAACATGTCAAACCTGGAAGCAGATGAGCTATAGCAGAAAAAGAGCACACATGTCGCTTTTGTCAACTAGGAAGAGAAAACGTAGGTTACACTAAGAACACACAAAAATTACACAGTAGAAAATCTATAAATGTTTCCTGCTTTGATGAGTCTTGAATTCTACTGCAACATTAATGTAGTAGGGCCAAAATTTGGCATAAGCAACATTAAAGGATGAACCCCTTCCGCTACTGTAGGTATAATGACTTAAGGATTTTTTTTCTTGGCACCTTTTGAGTCCCTTAATACCTATTGATTCAAACCAAGAAATACCAATAAAATTATTTAGTGCATCTTGAGGTCTGGTTTTCTTGTTGTTCAAGAGGATTTTTTCATCCATGTTCACTGAAGCAAAGTGCATCTCATACAGTCTGCCTCAGTGGCCAAAGATTAGTAGATGGTTGGCTTGATAAAATGGTCAAATGCAATATTCTTCTTTACAGTTTAGAAAAACAGCTCTGTCATTAATATGGCTGTGTTTGTTTTGCGCTCTTGATGAGAATGCCCTTGCATATCGGGATGACACAATGCGGTACTGATGACACTGATAAGCGCTGATAGCTGATGTTGAACTTGTGCCTTCGTTAACATAAACACCCAACAAACATTCAGGAAGCTATATGGACTGGAAACAGTGGGTTAAAAATAGTCCAATTAGAATTATTTGAAAATGGTGCTCTGCATGTATAACACCCCCGCCCTCCCAATTAATTATGTCGGAAAAATATCTCAGATCCGATTCAAGGGGAGAGAGAGAGAGAGAGAGAGAGAGAGAGAGAGAGAGAGGAGGGGGGGAGGCCTAAAACAGTAAGTCAGCACACTTTTCAGTGGGAGTTCAAATTCAGACTTTCCCTTTAATAATTTACACCCTTTTATAGTGCTTGCTTTGTTTCAAAAGAAGCTGTATCTCAGGCTTTATGTTCTTTCCCATAGAAAACAGACCATAGGTCCTACTTGACTGAGTGTAAATCCTAAATATAAAGCTCCAAGGCTGAATATTAATCATTTCCCTACACAAGCTTATTTAAAATAGCTTCTTTTTTAAATCATAGCTCTTGCACTCTTTCACACTTGAAATTCTTAAAGAACCGCGAAAGAACATCATATGTAACTTGATCAAACACTTTCTAGCTATCCAGTGACCAGTACAGCTAGGAACTTAAGCTCACCAGTGTGCACAATGTGATTGTGCTCATCAGGATCTGCAAACAGATTAAAAGGTTTCCAAAGTTTAATTGAATTAACTGAGGCCATTTAACTGTCATTTATGTTATTTATGCTTCAATTTGCATTTTCGTTAAGTAATGCACTGCTCATTTGAAAACACACAAACAACCGCAGTGGTGTTTGCAGAGACGTAAACAAATTCCTCTGTAAACAATTAAGATTTAATGCCTCACTCAAGGCCTAGAAATGTCATAGACGGCTATTCACCTCTAAAAAATATTGTTCTCCTGAATGAACCACATTCAAAACAAGACCTTTTCTGTCTTCTCAGGTCAGTGTTCACACTAATTGGCCATATTATTCCTGACAAAAACAGTGTGATGACATTTTTGCAACACCATTGGTAAAAGACTCCTTAGGCATTAGTTATATGATCCGTGAGAGTGGCGCCCCAGGCAAAACAAGAGTTCCACAATTTGCGATATAGACGTTCTCAAATAAAACGCTGGAAACATGTGACATGCTTTGTGTTAACGTGAGTGAGGCTATTCCTTTTCCTAATTAATGCTCAATGCCTAATTTATTTGTTCTCTTTTTGCTTGAGGTTCATTCAGTAGGGGAGCTCTTAATGAATTAGAACGTCTTTGGAGCTTGCAGATGAAAGTATTTTTGGCAGGGATATGGGTATTTTTAGTCCAAGAAATAATTTTCTTCAGAGAGAGGGAGAAAAAGACAGAGTGAGAATGCCATGTTGCTGAAATCTGGTTATTAGTCTGCTTGTCTGCTCCCTCTTTCCCTCTGCAGGCCCTGACATTATTTAAATAGCCGCACACCCATCCCATGGTGCCCAGCCGTGCACCAGAGTGGCTAATTTGGGTAAGCCTCATTCGTCTAAAAAAAAAATGCAACTGTATATTTTAGAAAATGGCATGAGAAAATGGGAAATAAATATTAAACAAAATGAATGAAAAGCAGGTAGAAAGAAAGAGCAGTGTAAGACGCAATACCTTTTGTTAGTCAAGCCTATATTCTGTAATTGTATACACTGTACCTGTAACACTATGTTTTCCCCTCTCTCTCTTTCTAAATTGTAATTGCTTTTAGAAGCTTTCCCAGCCACATCGACCACTTTCGGCACAGACCTTCAGCCTGTTTTGGCTTAAAGTGCTTTTTCAAATATTGCCTTTCATGAAGTGGGTAATATAGCTGTTTGTTAATACAGGGTTTGCAGATTTAATGTTATAAAAATGTTTTTTCTACTAAATATTTTCTACTAAATATCACTGTTGGCTCAAAGACAACCCACACAGACATTGAAATTGGCTCAAGGTTGTTAGAATCCCCAAAAATATCTATAAATAATTTTCAGCTAAACACAAAGGTTTTTGCCATGTTCTCACAATAAGACATCATGCATACACTGCATCCGGAAAGTTTTTACAGCCCTTCACTTTTTCCACATTTTTTTAATGTCACAGCCTTATTCCAAAATTAATTAAATGTATTTCATCAAAAATTTAAATGCAATACTCCATAATGACAAAGTGAAAAAAGATTTTTTGAAATTGTTGCAAATGTATTAAAATAAAAATAAAAAAACTGAAAAAAGAAATCACATTTACACTAGTATTCACAGCCTTTGCTGTGAGCTCAGGTACATTCTGTTTCCACTGATCATTCTTGAGATCTTGAAAAAAAAAAGAAATATGATAAACATTAAACAAATATAGTCAAGAAATCTGGATGTTGAATTGTATGTACAGATTTGTTATAAATATACAGGTTATAAAGTGCTATGTACAGATGCGAATAGAGAAAGTATTGCATTGTATGCTGATATAAGGAGCTTTGTACAAGTGTGTAGGAGAAAGTATTGCACGTATTTATTGCATATTGGGGAATATTTAACTGTTCATAAGGTAGATGGCCTCAAGAAAGAAACTTTTCCTGTGTCTGGCTGTTTTTCTACTTGGTGCTCTGAAGCGCCGACCAGACGGTAACAGTTCAAACAGGTCATGTGCTGGGTGTGAGGCATCCAGAGCGATTTTGCGAGCCCTTTTACTCACTCTGGAAGAGTACAGTTCTTGAAGTGTAGGAGGGTAGTGCCAGTGATACGTTAAGCAGTTCGGACTATTCGCTGTAGTCTACAGTGGTCAGTTTTGGCAGCTGAGCCGAACCAGATGGTGATTGAAGTGCAGAGGGTGGACTGGATGACAGCTACAGTAAGTGGAACTGCATGAGCAGCTCCTGTGGCAAGTTAAACTTCCTCTGCTGACGAAGGAAGTACAGTCTCTGCTGGGCTTTCTTCACAATAGAGTCTATGTGAATGTCCCACTTCAGATCCTGAGAGATGGTGATGGTGAACCTGAATCACTCTACTGCAGCCACAGTGCTGTTCATGATGGTGAGTGGGGTGAGTGCACAGAGGGGTTTCTCCTATAGTCCACTATCATCTCCACTGTTTGAGGGTGTTCAGCACCAGGTTGTTTCAATCTGCACCAAAAAGCCAGCCGCTCCACCTCCTGTCTGTATGCAGACTCGTCACCATTCCGGATGAGGCTAATAACAGAAGTGTCGTCTGCAAACTTAAGGAGTTGGATGGAGGGGTCTTTTGCGGTGCAGTCGTTGCTGTACAGGGAGAAGAGCAGTGGGGAGAGAACACATCCCTGGGGGCACCAGTGCCGATGGTGCGGCTGTCGGATGTGATTTTGCCCATTCTGACTAACTGTTGTCTATCTGTCAGAAAGCTGGTGATTTATTGAAAGACAGAGCTAGGAACAGAGAGCTGGGTCAGTTTGTACTCGAGCAGTGATGGGATGATGGTGTTAAAGGCAGAACTGAAGTCCACAAACAGAATCCTTGCGTAATTTCCTGGTTTGTCCAGATCTTGTAGGGTAATGCATTCCCATGTTGACTGTATCATCCACATACCTCTATAGGCAAATTGCAGGGGGTCCAGCAGGGGTCCAGTGATGTCCTTCAGATATGCTAGTACCAGTCTTTTGAATGACTTCATGGCCACAGATGTTAAGGCAACAGGTCTGTAGTCATTGAGTCCTGTGATCTTTGGCTTCTTCCAGATTGAGATGATGGTGGAGCGCTTAAAGCAGCATGAACTTTGCGCTGTTTTAGAGATTTGTTGAAGATCTGTGAGAAAATGGGAGCCAGTTGGTCAACGCAGGTTCTCAGACAGGCTGGTGAAGGACCATCTGGGCCTGGTGCTTTCCTTCTCTTCTGTTTACTGAAGATCTGACACATATTATCCTAACTGATCTGAAGTGCAAGGGGGGAAAGGAAAATGGCTGGGCTGCATAGGGAGATGGTCCAGGCTGTGTTGATGTGGTGTTGATCGCTGTGTAGGGAGATGGTCCGGGCTGTGTTGTTGTGGTGTTGATCGCTGTTTAGGGAGATGGTCCGGGCTGTGTTGTTGTGGTGTTAATGGCTGTGTAGGGAGATGGTCTGGGTGGGTGTGAGGTGTCTGTTCAAAGGTGTCAAATCTACAGTAGTACATATTCAGCTCTTTTGCAAGATGTTTATTGGTGTCTATGCTGGGGGATGGTGTCTTGTAATTAGTAAAACCTTTTAAGCCTCTCCACACATGATGATGCAGGGTCATTAGCTAAAAACTGGTTTTGCAGCTTTTTGGCATAGTTTTTTTTTTAGCCACACCAATCTCCTTTTTCAGTGTGTTCCTGGCCTGATTGTATAAGATCCTATCACCACTCCTGCAGGCATCCTCTTTGGCCTAAAGAAGCTGTCTGAGTTTTGGTGTGAACCATGGTTTATCATTGTTAAATGATAAGTAGGTCCTGGTAGGAATGCCTAACTCCTCACAGAAACTGATATATGATGTTACAGTCTCTTTGAGCTTGTCCAGGTCTGTGACTGCAGCTTCAAAAACACTCCAGTCAGTGCATTCAAAACAGGCTTGTTGGATCTACTCTGGGTTGTTGGTCCATCTCCTAACAGTCCTAAATACTGGCTCAGTAGTTTTAAGTTTTTGCCTGTAAGTTGGTATAAGATGAACCAGGCAGCGGTCGGAGAGTCCTAGAGCTGCTTTGGTGACCAAGCGATATGCATCCTTTATTGTAGGGTAGCAATGGTCCAAAATGTTATTGTCTCTGGAGGGGCATGTATTGTGCTGTTTGAATTTAGGCAGCTCATGTGTGAGTTTTGCCTGATTAAAGTCACCAAGTATGATAAAAACAGAGTCCGGGTGTTGTTGTTCTCTCTCTGTGATTAGATCAGCCAGCTGTTGGAGTGCAATACTCACGTGTGCTTGTGGTGGAATGTAAACACAGATGAGAATGAATGAGGAAAACTCCTTTGGTGAAAAAAACGACTTACAGTTAATAAAAGCACTTCCACATAAGGACAGAACATCATCTTTAACACAGTTACATTTGCAGACCACCTTCTGTTGATGTAAAAGCATGTCCCACTACCGCACATTTTGCCCTTGACTCTGTATCGCGATCTCCTCTGCACAGCTGAAAGTGGTGTAATGCGCTTCAGTTAGCCAGGTTTCCATGAAACACAGCGCAGCAGAGTTGTTAAAGTATTTGTTTTTGCATGTGAGCAGAAGTAGTTCGTCCATTTTGTTAGGAAGAGAGTGGAGATTCGCCAGATGGATGCTTGGCAGTGGTATTCTGAAGCCAGCTCGCTTTACATGCTTGTGCGTCTTGTAGCGTTTCCACAGTACAGCCGCTCCACCGACTACAATGTTCCGCAAAACAGCAGAAAAAAAAATACGTTTTTTGTTTAGTTGGTGTGCACTGCCAAATGTTCCGCAGCTCGTCCCTAGTGTAACTAATTGTGTTTGTTAAACATAAAACAAGACAGACTAACAAAAACAGTGCAAACACTGGAGAGCTCCACACCGAGGCGGCCATCCACGTCGCCATCTTGATGAGGATTAAACATGATTTGAAAAATCATACACCTGTCCCAGGGTTAACAGTGCATATCAAAGCACAAACCAAGCATGAAGACAAAAGAATTGTCTATAGACATCCGAGACAGGATTGTCTCGAGGCACAAGGCTGGGGAAAAAAATTCTGCTGTTCTGAAAGTTCCAAGGAGCACAGTGTCCTTCATCATCCATAAGTGGAAGATGTTTGAAACCACCAGGGGCCTCATGTACGAAGACTTGCGTGGAAATCTTACTAAAACATTGCGTACGCACAAAGCTGTAAATGTGCGTACGCAGAAAAAAATTCAGATGTATGAAACACTGCGTACGCCGAGTGTCACGCATATTCTTTTGTACATCCGAATGAACGTGAAACTGAGCGCAACATGCACGAGCACAAAACCCCTCCCTGCCTCCTCCCCCGTATGAATATGCTAATGACTATGCTAATGGCAAAACCCAACGAAAAAGCAATTGCAAAAGCAAGCAAAAAGAGAAACTTTGAACAGAATGTGAATTGGAGGTGCTGCTTTCGGAGGTAGATCGGAGAAAAGCGGTGTTATTTGCAAGTTTGTTTTTCGGAATTAACAACAAAAGAAAAAAAAATAGAGTGTGAGAGTTTAGCTGATGCGGTTGACACAGTTGGGTCTGAACATCGCACTGAGTGCATTTAAAAAAAAATAGTCTGGTTTATATCTGTAAACTGTTGCAGCACTCTGAACAGTCTCAGTGGCGCGCTCGTAAGACGCATGTGATCATGTTTTGACACGTTCGAGCATGAACTCGGCTCGAATCCGGCGTCTGATGAACTCTATCTTCTTTTTTCCCCCCCGCTACATATCATATTTTGCCTACTATTTATCACGAGAAAGACTAGTAGGAATCATTAATAAGTTTGTGCATCATATTTTATTTGCACATTTATTGAATGGAAATGTTTCTGATTCACGCTTGCAAATTCATCTTCAGATAGTGTCTTTATAGCAATGTGCGTGCAGTAGATCGCTCAGATTACATTGGGAAAACAGGCGACCGCTGCAAATTGTGCTTTAATGTTTAGCTGGTCAACTGTATGGTATGGAAATCTTACATATACCTACTAGATGAACCCGTCTCATACAGCTGCCATTGCAAGGCTCAGACACTTTGTAGAGAAGAATTTAACACAACTGCCTCTAGGAGTCGCCAATGGAAATAAAACAGACACGCACAAAAAATGTGCGTACGCCTGCCAAAAAGCTGCCGTGAACCTGCGCACATTCCCACGTTCAGTTCATTGTTAGTAAATCCAAACGTGAGCGATTCTGAGCGTGAAACCTTGCGTACGCAATGTTTTTGTGCGTACGCAGCGTTGATACATGAGGCCCCAGGACTCTAGGACTCTTTTTAAAGCTGGCCGGCCATTTAAGCTGAGTGATAGGAGGAGAACGGCCTTAGTTAGGGAGGATGATCAATAACCCAATGGTCACTCTGTCTGAGCTCCAGTGTTCTTTTGTGGAGAGAGGAGAACCGTTCAGAAGGACAATCATCTGTGCAGCAAATCATGTCTGTATGGTCGAGTGGCCAGACAGAAGTCGGGAATATGGCAAAAAGCACCTGAAGGACTTTCAGACCACAAGAAACTAAATTCTCTGGTTTGATGAGACTAAAATTTAACTCTTTTAAATGAATGCCAGGTGTTACGTGTGGAGAAAAACAGGCACCACTCATTACCAGGCTAATACCATCCCCAGATAAGCAAGGCGTTGGCAGCATCATGCTGTGGGGATGTTTTTTACCAGCAGGAACTGAAGACTAGTCAGGAAAGAGGGACAGATGAATGCAGCAATGTACAGAGACATCCTAAATGAAAACCTGCTTCAGAGTGCTTTTGACCTTAGACTTGGGCGACAATTGATCTTCTAGCAGGACAATCACACAAAGCACACTGCCAAAATAACAATAGAGTGGCTTCACAACAGCACGGTAAATGTCGTTGAGTGGCCCACAAACTTAAGCCAGAGCCCAAACCTAAATCCTATTGAACATCTCTGGAGAGATCAGAAAATGGCTGGACACTGTTGCTTCCCATCCAACCTGATAGAGCTTAAGAGGTACTGCAAAGAGGAATGGGCAAAAATTCCCAAAGACAGGTGTGCATCATATTTAAAAAGACTTGAGGCGGTAATGGTTGCCAAAGGTGCATCAACAAAGTATTAAGCAAGGCTGTGAATACTTAACTAAAAATGTTAATAAATTTGCAACAATTTCAAAAACTCTTTTCAAATTTTCATTATGGAGTATTGTGTCTAGAATTTTAAGAAAATGAATTAATTCATTTTGGAATAAGACTGAAACATAAAAAATGTGGAAAAAGTCATACTTTCCGGGTTAACCGTACCTGTAAAACTATAATTGATTACTCACGTTCCTTTAGTCTAGTGCCTGATTTATCAGGAGTTGCCACAACAGAATGAGCTGCCAGTTAGTTAGTTTTTTTTTTGTTAGTTTTTGCAATGGATGCCCTTCTAGCAACGAACTCCAATATATCTGAAACTTTACTGAGTCTGAACCATTTATTTCTCTTTAAAATGTGTCTTTAAATGGATAATGACAGGAGACAAAAAGAGTACAGTGTATAGGAAGCAGCATGGCACACAAATAGTCGTCATCACAGCTAAAGGGGTGATCACTACAAACTGATCGACAAACTGCAGATCTTACCTTCCAGCAGCATACACTAGGTCCATAGAGACTGTTTTAGTTTGTCAAACTAGAGATTTTAACAGCTTACTTTTCAGTTTTTTTTTTTTTTGTTGTTTTAAGTTCCTTGTTTTTTTTTTGTGGTGGCACAGTGGGTAGTGCTGTCGCCTCACAGCAAGAAAGTCGCTGGTTTGACCCTCAGCTGGGTCAGTTGGCATTTCTGTGTAGAGTTTGTTCTCCCCCTTTCCTCCAGGTGCTCCAATTTCACCTGCAAGTTCAAAGACATACTGTACAGGTGAATTGGGTAAGCTAAAAAAGTGTGTATGGGTATTTCCAAGTGAGGGGTTGCAGTTGGGAGGGCATCTGCTGCATAAAATGCATGCTAGATAAGTTGCCAGTTCATTCATCTGTGATGACCCCTGACTAACAAAGGTACTGACAGACAAAGGAAGTTGTGCTGGAGAGTCCTAGATAGAGTAAATAGTAGCCACAGAATGCCCGGAGAACAGCAGACTGAGCTGAGATGCTCAGGCAGGCAGGAGGTGGTGAATGCCTTGCTGACCAGTGATCCTGGAGAGTTGTGGTCTTACCAGTAGTAACCTGACAGACGACACCAGCAGCCAGGGTATCACAGTGAGCAGGTCAAAGACAACACGCACACTAAGAAACAAAATAAACTAAAATAAAACAAAAAGGAAAACTAAAGTTGTTAAAAAGGAAAGTGAAAATAATTGGATTTAACTTCCTAAAATAAAATGGAAAATAAATCCAATAATAAAAAGGAACTTAAAACTTAAATTAACTAATGAATCAAAGATAAATAGAATTACTTAAACAAGCAGACTAGAAAAGGATAAACCAGACAGGGATGATACTAAAGGCCTACTGAAAAACATAACCATTAGACAAAGACAACTCAATTCAGACACAACAGCACAGAGAAAACAAGCATGGCCAAGTCACAAACAACAACAAGTAAAGCTGCGGTCACATCGGAGTCTGAGCATGCGATATTTTGTCGTGTGGCGCTGCGAAAAGGGGCGGGATTAAACAAGCTTTTTCAACATTAAAATAAGCGAGCGATTGCTCCATGTTTTATATTTTGGCCAGAGAGGTTATAATTTGATCCTCGATTGGTCTCACGCAGTCAAGTGATGCGATTTCGAGGGTCAGAGTTCACCAAGCTTGAACTTTGCACCACAGCAACCTGCAAAACTTTACACATGACGCTGCGTTTCCGGTCTGACGCATTCGCGTGCGTGTGAATGGAATTGGAAATGGTGTGTCTATGGGTGGAAAAGCCCAGTGTGACTTAGCGATGCAATGTCAGACTCAATGCACTCAATGGAGTGAGTGACGTCAATGTGACAGATAGGGTTAGGGGTGGGGTTAAGTGAGCGCATTAAAAAGCATTGGATGCATCTCAGATTGCACTGCATCCAGACCCCTCTCAAGGGCTATGACACAATATTTATTGTTAAGAGAAAAGATTTTTTTATAACTTGCTTTTCTTTTTTAAACAAAAGTTCCTGTTATAATCACTAAACTTGCACAATAAATATCTCACATTTTAAGTGGTACATAAGAACATAAGTGGTTAGTTTACACTACACTAAATTGTAAATCTTGTCATTTACTCAATACACTACTCTTGTTTCAAATTGTGTTCTTAATCACTCATCTTTTTTTTTGCACTCAAGTGGTTTTTTTTTCTTCTTCTGTTGAACAGAAAAAAAGAAAGTTTGAAGAATGTTAGAAGCCAACATTGATTTCCTATTTTATTTTCTATTGCTTCTGATTTCCAACAGTTTTAAGTTATCTTTAAGTGAAGTCTTTTTAAAACTGTTTTCAACATGATGAACGATCTAAACAAATCTGAGTGGCCATTGTGTTCATAAGCTCAATAGAAATGTGCATGATTAGTTATTATTTATCAATCTTACCGCTGTAAAATGTCTTGCTGCGATTGGGTTGAACTGGTTTTTCCTGTGCTGCATCATCAGATTTGCGCTTAAATTGATTTAGTAAAATCCATTCGATTGTTACTGTCCTACAGTGAGAACCAATTCTTAGGATTGATGAAGCATTTAGAGCTGAAATTCTGATATACTGTAATAATGGCCTTTTTTTTCCAAAACATGCTGCAAGAGGTAGATTAGTCACAACCACCAATGGACCGAACAGAATAGTCTCTTGGAAGAGAGGGGTTTATAAAAAATAATCTTCAAACCAATTATTTAACATTCCTTTTTTTAACAAAAAATAAAGCCTTTTGACTACTAAACTGTACATTTCTTTTCACAAATGTGGACTAGCTGAGCTTGCTATTAGAACACCAAATCAGAAAAAGTTGGGACAGTATGGAAAGCCCAAGTAAAAATAGAAAGTAGTGATTTCTAAATTTACTTTCACTTGTATTTCATTGCAAACAATATAGCAAATTTTATGTAATGTGTTCCTCATGATTTTTATTGTTTGTTTGTTTAATTTATTTTAATTTATTTTTATTTTTTTCAAAATAAACACATATTCCAATTTTGGTTCTTGCAACACATTTGAAAAATAAGGTGGGAAAGGAGCAATTCAGGGTGATGTGATTTGAAACAGGTGATGTCAAAAGCGGCATCCAAGAAAGGTCTTTAGGAGCAAAGGTGGGCTGAGGATCGCCAGTTTGCCAACAAGTGCATAAGAAAATTGTTGAAATGTTAAAAAACAATGTTCCTCGAAGAAACATAGGAAAACATTTGGATATTTCAATTTCAACAGGTTATTATTAACATAATAAAATTCATGAAATCTGAATGAATTTCAGTGCAACAAGACCAAGGGCACTAGCTTAAGCTGAACACCTGTGATCTTTGATCCCTCAGTCAACACTGCATCAAGAATCGCCATTCATATATAAGCGATATCACCATATGGGCTCAGGAATTAGGATTACTTTGACAAACCTTTGTCAAGTTTCACATAGTTAAATCCACAAATGCCAGTGCAAACTGTACTGTGCCAAAAGGAAGCCCTAATTTCACAGTGTAGAAGCGCCATCAACTTCACTGGGCTTTGAGGCACCTGAAATGGTCCATCACACAATGGAAATTTGCTCTGTGGCCAGATGAATCAGCATTTTAGGTTATTTTTGGGGGGAGAAATAGATGCTGTGTGCTCCAGATGAAAGAAGAAAAGGATCATCAAGACTGTTACCAGCAATGGTATTGGGTTGTGTCAGTGCCCCCTTGGCAAACATAATTGATGGCACCATTAATGCTGAAACGTACACAGAGGTTTAGGAGCACAATATGCACAATATGACAATCCAAATTTCTTCTATTTCAGCAATACAAAACCACATTCTGCACACAACACAAAGTCCTGGCTGCGGAGGAAAAGGCAGTCCCAACCTGTCTCCAATAGAAAATGTGTGGCATTATATATATATATATATATATATATATATATATATATATATATATATATATATATATATATATATATATTGTAGCGAGGCAGAGGGAAAACACTGACACAGTTGCGTATGTTTACAGACAAGTCCCCGGAGGGTGCTTTATTTACAAAGAAAGGTAAAGTATTGAGAGGGGGGGTAGAATGTCTTGACAGACCTGCCCATCCTGACCAGAGCCTTGAGAGACCGTCAGCGTTTCCGTGGGAGGCCCCGGCTCGATGTTGTACTGTGAAGTTAAAATCCTGGAGCGACAGGAACCATCTGGTGACTCGAGCTTTGTTATTTTTTGCTGCAGCCATCCACTGTAGGGGAGCATGGTCGGTCACCAGGGTAAATTTCCTGCCAAGGATAATACCTGAGCTCCAGGATTGCCCACTTGATCGCCAGGGCCTCCTTCTCCACCGTTGCGTACGGGGTCTCTGCAGGGGTAAGCTTCCGACTCACGTACATGATGGGGTGTTCTTCATCGCCGTGGACCTGGGAGAGGACCGCGCCCAGGCCCGAGTCGGAAGCATCTGTTTGTAGAATGAAGGGGCAGCCGAAGTCAGGTGCGTGCAGTACCGGTGAGGATGTGAGGGCCGTCTTCAGGGCTCGGAACGCGTCATCTGCATCTCTGTTCCATTGTATCCTCTCCGGCTGCCCCTTTCTGGTCAGGTCTGTCAGAGGGCTGGCTATGGATGAGAAATTAGGTATGAAACATCTATAGTAGCCCGCTTACCCCAGAAATGCACGTACCTGGGTCTTTGTGGTGGAGTTTCTTGTAGTGCTTTGATCTTGTTTTGTTGTGGCTGTATGAGACCTCTTCCGATGTGGAATCCGAGGTATTTGGCTTCTGCTAGACCCAGGTGGCATTTCTTGGGATTAGCTGTGAGCCCAGCCCTTCGAAGATCTAGGAGCACCCTCCGCAACCGGGATAGATGTTCTTCCCATGACTCGGAGTGGACGATAAGGTCGTCGAGGTATGCTGCTGCATATGGCTGGTGGGGCCTCAGCAGGATGTCCATCATTCGTTGAAATGTGGCTGGGGCCTCGTGGAGCCCGAAGGGAAGAACCCGGTAATGCCAGTGCCCACCGGGAGTGGAGAAGGCGGTTTTCTCCTTGGCGCTTTCACTTAGTGGTAACTGCCAGTAGCCTTTGGTGAGGTCGATTGTGGATATGAATCTGGCTCCACCCAGCCTATCCAGCAGCTCGTCCACCCGAGGCATGGGGTACCCGTCGAATTGTGAGATTTCGTTGAGTTTCCTGAAGTCGTTGCAGAAACGGAGGGTGCCGTCGAGTTTGGGGACCATCACTATAGGGCTGGACCACGGGCTACGGGATGGTTCGATGATTCCTAATTTTCTCATCTTTTGGATCTCCTTGTTGATAGCCAGCCGGCGAGCCTCTGGTACTCGATAAGGCCTCTGCCGGAGGATGGTGCCAGGTGGGGTGATGATGTCGTGCTGGATGATGGTGGTTCGGCCCGGTTTCTCTGAGAACACATGCTTGAACTGACCGACCAACGCTTGCAGCTCCGCCTTCTGATTTGGTGAGAGTTGCTCACCTATATGGACGACGAGAGAAGTTTCTTCTGAGAAGGCAACTAGATGACCTGGAGCTGCAACCTATTTCTTCATTAAGTTGACATGGTACAGTTGTTCTTCTCTTCTTCGTCCCGGCTGACGGACTCGATAGTTTACCGGCCCTACCCTTTCTACCACCGTATATGGTCCCTTCCAGGATGCGAGGAACTTCGAAGTTGTGGTAGGTATGAGGATCATCACCTTGTCCCCTGGGTCGAACTCTCTGGGTTGGGCGGGCCGGTTATATAATCTCTGCTGGGCGCGCTGGGCTTCGGTCAGATGTTGCTTGACGATGGGCATGACTTTTTCAATGCGTTCTCTCATGTCCCGTACGTGTTCGATCACCGACCGCTGGGGGGCTGGCTCCTGCTCCCAGGCTTGACGAGTCACATCCAATAGCCCACGTGGTTGGCGGCCAAATAGCAGTTCAAAGGGGGTGAAACCTGTGGATGCCTGGGGAACTTCTCTGATTCCGAATAACACGTATGGGATCATAAGGTCCCAGTCGCGCCCGTCCTCTGCCACCACCCAGCGGAGCATCTGCTTCAGCGTCTTGTTGAACCTCTCCGTCAGTCTGTGGATGGTAAACAGACGTTTTTATTTGCTTTACCTTGAGGAGGCGGCAGAGGTCTGCCATTAACCGGGACATGAATGGGGTGCCCTGGTCGGGCAGTATCTCTGCTGGAATTCCTACTCGACTGCATAGCAAAAACAGCTCCTTTGCGATCGCCGATGACGTGGCTTTCCTCAGGGGAATCGCTTCAGGGTATCTGGTGGCATAGTCGAGGATGACAAGGATGTGCTCATGTCCCCGGGCTGACTTCGGCAAAGGCCCTAAGAAGGTCCATGCCAATGCGGTTGAAGGGCACATCGATGATGGGTAAGGTTATTAGAGGGCTGGGGGGTGGTCGTTGGGGAGACGTTCTTTGGCAGATGTCGCATGCCTGACAATACCTCTTCACCTCTCCATCCAGCCCGGGCCAGTGAAACCGATCGCGGATTCTTTTAACTGTGTTGGCCGCTCCAAGATGTCCAGCCATCGGGTGGGTATGTGCCAGCTCCAGAACCGTCTCCCTCTTGGTCCTCGGAACGACCAATAGTGTCTTCTTTTCCCCCCGCCTCTCTGCGACACAGTACAGCAGACCATTTTGTACAATAAAATGTGGGAGGGGGTGAGGATTTGACGTGTTTCCTCCTTAAACGCAACGAAAGTATATGCTTCGCGTTGTTGTGTCAGAATCCTTGTGAAATACAGCCATACTTTAGAATGCTTAGTTTAAGCAAATTTGATGAATGCGATCATGTGTGTGTGTCTGTCTGTGTGTGTGTCTGTAAGGCCCGTGCACAGACCCTTACAGGAGCAGGTGCTGCAACGCGATTGAAACGTGAAGAGCAAGTGCCTCCTGAGAGGGGCACCTAAGCCAATGAGGGCAGAGGGGCAGTGGCTCTAGCCACCGGGCCAACCCCCTGGGCACGGCCCTGGTCTGTGTGCACGCGCGCAAAATTGTTTCTACTTTATAATTAATGTTCCCCTTCGGGGGGAACTTCAGCACTATAAGTGGATTTGATTGTAAAATCCACGCATTGGGAGGTTCGGTTCAGAAGCTACTCGTCTGAAAGAGTATTGAACGGGCCAATTAAGAATGAATTGGCAGCGCAAGCCTGCGCAGGTGAGCGGCATAAGCAATCAACTGAGTATATAAGCTCACCTGGCGCCAGCAGACGCTATCCTTTTCGCTTCAGAGACTTTCTGATCGAGTCGATGAGGGTTCCTCCTGCTGTGACCAGCGATTCTGAGCGAACGAGAGCATTCTCCCGGTCCAGAGTGTGTACACGCAGTGGCAGACGGTCGAGCTGGGTTTCTCCCTTGCCTGGCGTTCTTTGGGTCCGGTCCTCCAGAGCGGTGCGTATAAAGTTGCAAACTTCACAGAAAGAGCAACACAGTCGTGCAGCACGTCCTTATCAGGACGGCGCTCCGACTGTGCGTTTCTGGATGCGGTGGTTTCCTGTCCTCGGATGATGGGCGCGGGCACTGCGTTGCATGTCTGGGGGTCCAGCATGTTAATGCGCTGCTCGCAGGCAGTTCATGTCGTCATTGCGATGCCATGACTGTTGCGCAAGATCGCGGTTAGCCTTTGCAAAAGGATGAACCACCCCAGTTGTCCCCTGCTCTGCAGCGGGCACTCGGGCAGATCTGAGGGTTTCAACGAGAGATAATCCGTCGCCCACGGGCCCGCGGACCTCCCGCTCCTCTAAGCGCTCTATCCAAGCTTCGGGCGGGGGAAGCGATCCGTCTAACAGATGGTAGCCCTTACGCCCGATGACACCGGAGACCAGATGTCCACCGCGGCATCGGAGGGTGGGCTTTCATTGTCCGATGATGATCCAGACCCGCTCGCCCCCTTCGGGCTGGTGAGCGCTGTCACTACGGATCCTGAAACAGACATGTTAGCCGTGCTTTCCCGGGCTGCTTCGGCCGTGGGTTGGAGATGGTTTATCCCCCAGCTCCGCGGCCGGACCGACTAGAGGGGCGTTCCCTTCTTCCCGGAGGTGCACAGTAGGCTCACGCGGTCTTGTAGAGCACTTTTTTCTGCTCGTGCTGCGTGTTCCTCCACCCTAACCACTCTTGACGGTGAAACAGCCAGGGGGTATGTGGCGATTCCTCAGGTTGAGTGCGCGATGGCGGTAAATCCGCGCGGCGCCTCTTCTTGGCGGGGTCCGCCTCGTCTCCCATCCAAAGCCTGTAAGTTATCTACCTCCCTCGGAGCTAGAGCTTACATAGCTGCGGGCCAGGCTGCTTCCGCCTTGCATGCGATAGCCACCTACCAGCGCTACCAAGCGCAGGCGCTGGCCGAGCTGCACGAGGGTGGGTCCAACCCAGGCTTACGAGCTTCGCACCGCCGCCGACTTAGCTCTTCGGACTACTGAGTCCGCTGCGTGTGCGTTGGGGAGGACGATGTCCACATTAGTGGTCCAGGAGCGCCACCCCTGGCTGATATGCGCAAAGTCGACAAAGTCCGCTTTCTTGACTTCCCCATATCCCCAGCCAGGTTCGGCGACACTGTCTGTGAATTCACCCAGGAATTCAAGGCGGTGAGAGAGCAGTTGGTGGGTGATGTCTTATCGGCGGTCCGTAGCCCGCTCCGCCCGCCGTGCCATTCATACCTGCTCCTCGCCGAAGGCGCCCGCCTACGAGAGCTGCTCCGCCCCCGCACACGCCTCCGGCGAAACGAGCGCGTCGGGCACCTCGGAAGCAGGCAGCCCCCCTGCCCAGAACGCCGCTAAGTCCGGCAACGGACCGCGAAGCGCCCCTGGGACAGGCCATCTGGAGAAGAGGGAACTTGCTCTTTCCCCGCTGGAGGGCGGGGCCCCATTTCCAACGGCACTTTTTACTGCCATGAAAACATTATGAAAGGGCACTTTTCACTTCCCCAGATGTGACAGCCCGAAATCTGCCAGTCTGGGACGCTATGCTTTCTAGCTTGCAGATCTCTCCTTGCAGACGGTCTCCTTTCTCCCACCCCTCGAGCCTCCCCTCCGGAGCTCGGGTTTGGAGTGAGAGCAAATATCTCACCTCCAGCTTTTCCGTGGGACCCGCGAGTTTCCCGGATCAGCACACCCACTCCGCGCTGCCCCACTGCTGGTACGTCAGCGATTGTAGCGATGAGTCCATTAGCGAGAGCTCTGCCTGCCTGGTTAGCGCGGGCCAGCTCTTCGCGGTGGCTCATACGCACAATCAGACTCGGCTATGCGATTTTGTTCGCGAAACGGCCCCCCAAGTCACGGGTGTGTATTCACCAGGGTCAGCCCCCTGTCCGCCCCTGTCTTGCGAGAGGAGATTGCTGTCCTCCTGGCGAAGGATGCAATCGAGCCGCTCCCTCCAGCCGAGATGGAGAGCGGGTTTTACAGCCCACGCTTCATCGTGCCCAAAAAGAGCGGTGGGTCACGGCCAATCCTAGATCTGCGCGTTTTGAACCGCTGCCTGCACAAGCTGCCGTTCAGAATGCTCACGCAGAAGCGCATCCTCCGGTGCGTTCGTCCTCTGGGTTGGTCTGCAGCATTAGACCTGATGGACGCGTATTTCCATGTCTCCACTCTTCCTCGCCACCGACAGTTTCTGCGGTTTGCGTTTGAAGGTCGAGCTTGGCAATACAAAGCCCTCCCCTTCGGGCTCTCTCTGTCTCCGCGGGTCCTCACCAAGCCCGCGGAGGGTGCCTCAGCGCCCCTTCGGCTCGCGGGCATCTGCATACTCAATTTCTTTACGACTGGCTGATTTTTGCCCTCTCTCGGAGCAGTTGATTATGCACAGAGACAAAGTGCTCTGGCACTTCCACCTGTGGGGGTTTCAGGTCAACCGAGAAAAGAGCAAACTCGCCCCCGTGCAGAGGATCTCTTCTCTCGGGCTGGAGCTGGACTCGGTCACCATGGCAGCGCGCCTCTCCGGAGAGCGCGCTCAGCTGATGCTGTACTGTCTGAGAGAGCTCGACAGTAAAATAGTGGTCCCACTGAAACTATTTCAGAGGCTCCTGGGGCATATGGCATCCGCAGCCGCTTCATGCCGCTCGGATTATTCTATATGAGACCACTTCAGCACTGGCTTCACGATCGAGTCCCCAGACGCGCATGGCACGCGCGCGCACACCGAGTCTCTGTTACTGCGCTGTGTCGCCGCGCCCTCAGCCCTTGGAGCGACCCCTCGTTCCTACAGGCCTGGGTGTCTCTAGAACAGGCGTCCAGTCTTGTTGTCGTTTCAACAGACACTTCCAACACGGGCTGTGGGGCTGTGCGTTGCGGGCATGCGGCTGCGGACCTGTGGAAAGGTACCCAGTTGCATTGGCATATCGCCTGGAGCTGTTGGCAGTGTTCCTCGCTCTCCACCGTTTTTTTCCGGTGCTGGAGCGGCAACACGTGCTGGTCAGGACGGACAGTACGGCGGCGGTGGCGTATATCAGCCGTATAGGGGGTATGCGCTCTCGCCGCATGTCTCAGCTCGCCCGCCGTCTGCTCCTCTGGAGTCATCCGCGGCTGAAATCGCTGCACGCCATTCATATTCAGGCAAGCTCAACCGTGCAGCCGATGCGCTCTCACGGCAGCCTTGCGTCCTGGAGAATGGAGACTCCACCCCGAGTCTGTTCAGCTGATATGGGCGCGATTCGGGGAAGCCCAGATCGATCTGTTGCTTCCCCCGAGATCGCTCATTGCCAGTTGTTCTTTCCCTGACCGAGTGCTCTCGGCACGGATGCACTGGCTTACAGCTGGCCTCGGGGCACGCGCAAATACGCGTTTCCCCCAGTGAGCCTGCTCGCGCAGTTACTGTGCAAGGTCAGGGAGGATGAGGAACAGGTTGCTGGTTGCGCCCCTCTGGCTCAACCGGACCTGGATGTCAGAGCTCTCCCTCGCGATAGCCCTCCCCTGGCAGTCCCTTCGAGAGAGCACCTACTCTCTCAGGGACAGGGCACCACCTGGCACCCTCGCCGATCTTTGAAGAGATTTTTAGACGCGAGGAAGACTTAGGTAACCTCCTATTGCGGTGGCTAATACCGTCACTCGGGCTAGAGCCCCCTCCCCGAGCGCGCCTATGCCCTGACGTGGAGTCTATTCACTGAATGGTGTGTCTCTCGCTGAAAGAAGACCCCCGTAATTTGCCAGATCAGCGTTGTGCTTCCTTTACGCCGAGAGAAGTTGGAGAGCAGGCTGTCGCCCTCCACACTCAAGGTTACGTGGCTGCCATCTCCGCTCTCATAACGCGGTGGCTGGCAGCACCGTGGGAACGCATAACCTCATCATCCGGTTCCTCAGGGGCGTTAAGCGAATTAATCCACCCCGCCCCCTCTCATGCCCTCTTAGGATCTCGCCCTCGCTACACAAGCCGCGTCAGATCCCTTCGATCCTCGACTCAGTATCTTTCTGTCCCTGAAGACAGCTCTGCTGGTCGCGTTGATATCGATTAGAGGGTCGGGGACCCGGAGGCATTTTTCGGTCAGTGACTCGTGCCTGTAATTGGGCTGGCTTTTCTCACGTCCTGAGACCCCGCCCGCGATATGTGCCCAAGGTTCCTACCACTCCGTTTTAATACGAGGTAGTGAGCCTGCAAGCGCTGCCCTCGGAGGAGGCAGACCCAGCCCTTCTTTATTGTCCAGTTCGCGTTTTGCGTATTATCCGGACCGCACTCAGAGTTTAGATCATCTGAGCAGCTCTTCGTCTGTTATAGCGGTCGGCAGCAGGGAAGTGCCGTACCGAAATAAGATCCCACTAGATTGTGGATGCCTTTCTTTCACTATCAGAGCCGAGATGAGCCGCGTCCCCCGAGAGCGCGTGCGCACTCCACTCGGAGCTTCGCATCCTCTCGAGCGCGCGCACGCGGCGCCCCTCTAACAGACATCTGTAGAGCTGCGGGCTGGGTGACACCCAACACATTTGCAAGGTTTTACAATCTGCGAGTGGAGCCGGTTTCCTCAAGGGTATTAGGTAACCCTTGGTGATTGAGGAAACAATTCGGTAGGGTGTTGAAACACGCTTGCTGCGCCATTTTCCCTAACACGGAGATACGTGCGCCTTTTTATCTGTCAGTAAAGTTCCCCGTCAGGTGAGCCCTGCAGATTCCTCCGTGGCCCCCAGCACTGACTCAGCGGAGGAGTCACTTGCTGGCCCACTACGTTGTAGGTCTGCCCGCTGGTCAGCCCGCGTTTTGGGTAAAGGTGCCTGCTATGAGTGATCCCCACTAGGCGATCCCATATGCTTATTCCGCCACGGTTAAGTCCCCCCCCTGGGCGGACCCGTGTCTTCCCTTCCCGCTAACCACTCTTTTGCTATGCGTACTCCCCCTTTTTAGGGCTAGTCCATATGTAAATTCTGCCATCTATCCCCCCTTGGGTAACGGATGGCCTCCGCAGCGTCCTCCCTATCGGGATTGCACGCTTCCCAACGTACTGTCGTATTTTCCTAGAATTATCTAGATGCTCACGACTTCCCAAAAAATATATATAAATCCGTAAAACTTCTGTTGAAGTAGGATAAATTAGGGCCAGGGACACGTTGGAGGACCGCGCCCCCCATGATGTGGGTGCGTCACGCTTGCTTGGCTATCTCCTCATCGGGGGTGTTGGTAAGGTGCAGTCATTATGGCGCTTTCAATGGGCTCCCAATGCGTGGATTTTACAATCAAATCCACTTATAGTGCTGAAGTTCCCCCCGAAGGGGAACGTTCGAGGTTACTAAAGTAACCCTTCGTTCCCCGAGGAGGGGAACGGAAGCACTATACTCCGTCGCCATAATGACTGTCCCTTAGCTGTTGAAAGTCTCTTCAGCTTAAAAAAGATAGCGTCTGCTGGCGCCAGGTGAGCTTATATACTCAGTTGATTGCTTATGCCGCTCACCTGCGCAGGCTTGCGCTGCCAATTCATTCTTAATTGGCCCGTTCAATACTCTTTCAGACGAGTAGCTTCTGAACCGAACCTCCCAATGCGTGGATTTTACAATCAAATCCACTTATAGTGCTTCCGTTCCCCGAAGGGTTACTTTAGTAACCTCGAACGTTCTCATCAACTTTACAATGAGTACAATTGTTTGTATTCAATACTTTATTATTATTATTATTATATTTTCCATGGGGCGAAGCAGTGGCGCAGTAGGTAGTGCTGTCGCATCACAGCAAGAAGATCGCTGGGTCACCATCATGAAAGAGTGTGTGGATGTTTCCCTGAGATGGGTTGCAGCTGAAAGGGCATCTGCTGCGTAAAAACTTGCTGGTTGTTGGTGGTTCATTCCGCTGTGGCGACCCCGAATTAATAAAGGGACTAAGCCGACAAGAAAATGAATGAATGAATGAATGATATTTTTATATTTTCCATATCTGCAATGCAAGAATATCTGTATTCTTGCATTTTTATGCAGTCCATTTAAAATCCAACTTGGAAATCAATGTTTTCTTTATTGGCATTGACTGTTTTAAAATTCAATTGGCTTTAACGTGCCTGTGTTTTAATTTCAGTAATAAATATGACTGTCAAGCCAGGATCTTGATGGTTTATTGTGGATATGTTGTTCATATGAAGAAATCTGTTACAAGTTAAACAAAAATTCTAATAAACAATTATATTTTAAATTTAAATAGTTTTTGTCTTACGTTTACATTAATTTTACATTTGATTAGCCAAAATTACAGGTTTTAGTCTATTAAATGTGATATATATATAATTTTTTTTCATTTATTCATTCATTCATTTTCCTGTCAGCTTACTCCCTTTATTAATCTAGGGTCGCCACAGCGGAATGAATCGCCAATGTATCCAGCACGTTTTTATACAGCGAATGCCCTTTCAGCCGCAACCCATCTCTGGGAAACATCCACACATTCACACATACACACACACATACACACATGCACTATAGACAATTTAGCCTACCCAATTCACTGAATGTCTTTGGACTGTGGGGGAAACCAGAGCACCCGAAGGAAACCCACGCAAACGCAGGGAGAACATGCAAACTCCACACAGAAACGTCAACTGAGCCGAGGTTTAAACCAACGACCCAGCGACCTTTGTGCCTAATTACTCTAACTTGCTTATTTAACCTAGTTACCTATTTAGCATTTGAATGTCATTGTGAATAAGAGCAGAAGTCTTGATCCAATAAGGTTCCAATGGTGACACCCTCTTTTACTAAGAAAAAATTAGGTCTACATGGTGACACCCTTGCCTTCTGCAGAGTTACTTTGTAGATGAATCAAATTATTTTCATTATTGATGAATTGTGCAACACTGTTACAGGATCAACACTGATGTAGCTTTACTAACTGAATAATGACACTGCTGCCTTTTGTAAAGTTGCTTATAGCTGTATTTCATTATTGATGAGCTGAACCAACTATAAAGTGCTCTCACATGCTCTTACGTTTAATTTGTTAGTTTGAAAGAATACATGCATCTCATTTTACTCCTACAAAATAATAATAATAATAATAATAATATTAATAATAATAATAAACTATTTCTGTGTGGAGTTGCACGTTCTCCCTGTGTCCTTGTGGGTTTGCTCCGGATGCTTTGGTTTCCCCCACAATCCAAAGACATGTGGTATAGGTGAATTTATTAAACTAAATTGGCCATAGTGTATTCATGTTAATAAGTGTGTATGGGTGTTTCCCAGCACTTGGTTGCAGCTGGAAGGGCATCTGTTGTGTAAAACATATGTTGGATAAGTTGGCAGTTCATTCCACTGTGTCAAACCCTGATGAATAAAGAGACTAAGCCGAAGGAAAATGAATGAATAAAAAATGCAATAACAACTATGTTTGCCAAATGATTGACCTGCACAGAGAAACATCACAATCACAGTACTATGGTCAGAGGGGACATCAATGAGATGGGCCCACAAGACTGGTTCTTAGCAAACACCTCAGCAATGGGACCAATTCTCCACACATATCCCTAAGAAGGACACTCATTGTGCTCAGAGCGACTGGTGGGACTACTGTGTCTTTGTTGCCCAAACTGCTGCAACTGCTTTGCTTCATTCATCTATTTGGCCAGAGGAATACTGGTCCCACAAATGAGCCTGATTTCTCCCTCTGCATTTCCATCCTTTGGAGTTTGGGTTTCTTGCTGCTGTCGCCTTTGGCTTTCTGAGAGAGCTGCCCTACAGTGAATCCTATCCTTTAACAATGACATTCATATTAAACAGAATAGAATCATCATTGAACCAACATCAACAAAACCAACATTGTGCTAAATTAAACGTGCTTACTGTATTGAAGTTGTTTCACAGTAATGAAATTTATATCTGAATGTATTTTTGCTGTTTATTGCTGTGATTCTGTGAATCACATGATTTACACATGCATCTACATAAACATTTGGGATTCATATGATTTTGATAAAGTATATGTATTATAGAAACATAAATGGGTTCAATTCCAGAAAACACACATATTGTTAAATTGATTACACTGAATAAACTATAAATTGTTTTCCGTAGTCTCTGCCAAATGTATTAAAGCAATAGTATTAAAATGATTTACAACATTCTTCAGTGTATCTCCTTTTGTGTTCATCAGAAAAAAAGAACAGGTTTGAGGATGAGTTGCAGTTTTTCTCAGTTGCTTTGGTGCATTTCTCACAACACTATTTACGTTTACCAACAGTTAATGCATTTCTCAAAACAATTAGTCATTTGTGCACATCATAGTAGCAGTTTCTCTTTCCTTCCAACAAATTGCAAATGCTTTTGAACAGGCATCGATTTCTTTCATATACTCTCTGCTGTTTTAAAACATTATCATTTGCTTATGTCATGTCAGAGAAAATTGACTGAACTTGTGAATGGTGAATAGTCATTCCATATAAAACTAATAATCCTCATTTAATTACTTGAGTCATTACATACAAAAATGTTGAACTAGTTGTCAGAATCTGTCTAGCAAATTTTAAAAACATTTAAAAAAAAACATTTTTTTTCTTCCTGAAAATGTCTTCTAAATTGAACAATTTCATGAATGATTTACAGACCTGTGTGTGTTGTAGGCATGTACAGCATGTACTGCAATATTGTTTACAGTTGTGCACAGCTCTACTCAAAGGAAGTTTATGTTTGTTGTAAATTAGGGTGTATTTACCGTAATTATTTTGCACAATGCTATGAATAAATCACAACTGCAAAGAGCATGTGCAGTAAAAATATGAAACATGCATATTCAGCGTCTTGTACTCAGATACCTCACTAAATGCAATGATGTCTAACTTGACTATAGTTTTCAAATGGCTGTGCAAATAGTATATAGTGCTGTCTTGAGCATTTTCATGAGGACGTGTCTCCAAAAAAAAAAGTTTATTGCATTAGAATAAATGTACATCGTAAACTGTCATAATGAAAACATGACAAAGCCATTTGACTATCTTGTTCATAAACAATGGTGGCAGAACTTTTCATCTTGATGACACCGACACTTTTATTGACATGAATACTTGCTTTTGAGGAATGAGCTATCCATTTTGAGCAAGTGACACGCTTTTGCAGGTTATCACCTAGGTTTTGTAGTTTTTACTAATTGTTTTGTAAAATGCATTAACTGTAGTGCTTATGTAAATAGTGTTGTTAGAAATGCTGTAAACAACTGAGAAAAACTGTAAAGTTGACAGAATTGTAATAGTTAAGAAACCTAAAAATCACACACTTTGCATTTTAACAAACCTGTATTTTAATTAGTAATGCCAGTTATATGTCATTTTATGACAACACTTACAACACAACACAGTCAATATTTTTATGATGAGGAAAATCTCATATTATGTGGCTTCTTCATATACATTCTGTACACAAATCGATACAGATTTAATGCCTTGAGAAATTTTTATCTGAACACAACTGTTCAATAAAAAATGTAAAATAGACAAATTTAGCTTTTATTATAATCAAAAGGTAAAAACTGTATGTATGATATATCGTAGACAGCGGCACAGTGGATAAGTGGTTAGTACAGTTGGCATTTCTGTGTGGAGTTTGCATGTTCTCCCCATGTTTTTGTGGGTTTCCCCCGCAGTCCAAACACATGCGGTATAGGTAAATTGAATAAACTAAATTGGTTGTAGCGTCTGTGTGTGAATGTGTATGGGTGTTTCCTAGTACTGGGCTGCAGCTGGAAGGGTATCCGCCATGTAAAACATATGCTGGATAAGTTGGCGGTTCATTCTGATTTGACGACCCCTGTTAAACAAAGAGATTAAGCCGAAAAAAATGGATGAACGATATATTGTAGACTCTCACAAACAAATTAGCCTGATTCTAAAATGTATTCTTCAAAAAAAAATAGTCTGATTTCTTTGTTCTTTAATCTGTATGCCCGGTTAAAGAAACTGAATGTTTAACCTTGTTTAAATAGACTTTTATTCAATCTTTATTCAATTTAAGATTACTTGTGTAGTGCTTTTCACAATAATTATCATTTCAAACTAGCTTCACAAAAGCCACACATCATTACATTACAGTAAAAATTGTAAAAATCAAAAAAATAAATGGTTTAAGTAACTGGATGTATGCTTTTCCAACTGTCCGCTCTGTTAACGAAATTGAGTGTTTAGCCTTGCTTAAGTCACATTGCCAGTGGTCTGGGCCCCAAGCAGTGGCCTCGCCAAGACTTGTAAATCTGAGTGATCATTGGCCTTTCTTTCTCTCCAGTCTCCCGTCTTCCCATGGCCTGCTGGCCTCAGCAGCATCACTGCTCATCCAAACACTAGTCATCCTATGAAACCCCCATGAGCACCTGGGGTGAGCTTGTCCTGCCAGTGTGGCCTTTGGCAGCTTCTGTGTGCTGCTTTATCACCCTCCCTCTTCCTTGCTCTTTGCCTGTCACACTCAATTAGCCCAATGAAGTAACAAATCTGCCGCTCTATATTTTTTATTAGGGAGCAGACAGATATCTGTGAGCCGTCTCAGTATGGAGAAGTTTATAATCAGCGTATGTATTTCCACAGATGACAGTGTTTACTCAACTCTCTCATTAGAAATCAATGCTGTGTTGGGAGTTGACAGCTCAAATGAAAATCAGTCAGAGACAATTGACATTTTTGAGATAGCATGGTTGGGCTTGTCACACGCATATAACGATTTAAAAAGATTCAAACCTACAGCTGAGAAGCTGTCAGAAAAGAATGTGGGAATAGGAAATGGAAAACAAAGGGGCTCAGAGGCACAGAATGAAATGTGCCGGGATCATATTCACAGACCCTTTTACTGGAAGTGTTTTGTGCGGGCAAGAATTCAGACAATAGCAGAGACTGTCAGAAAGCTGAAGGGTCTCTGAGAGATTACAGCCAAATGATGTTCCTACCTTGAGGCGAATGCATAATAGACATTAATCTGATTTGTGAATTAGTCAGTTCTGTCATGACAGGAAAAAAAAATCAGCTCAATGTTTTGTAAACATCATCACTGCACTTGCACTTTGAACACTATGATATTTAATTAATCACAGAGAGAAGTTGCAATTAATTGAACAGCAGCAACAAACTTGAGTAAAAAAGTAGGTCAAACACTAAAACAAGGAAGAATAAATAAAAAACAAATATCAAACATATAGAGAGAAAGGCAGGCAGGCAGACTGATAGATAGACAGTTGATTGATAGATAGATAGATAGATAGATAGATAGATAGATAGATAGATAGATAGATAGATAGATAGATAGATAGAAAGATAGATAGATAGATAGATAAATAGATAGATGATAGATAGATAGATAGATAGATAGATAGATAGATAGATAGATAGATAGATAGATAGATAGATAGATAGATAGATAGATAGATAGATAGATAGATAGATAGATAGATAGATAGTAACACTAATGTCTTGTGATGCTAAACAGTTGTTTTGTGTAGGTAACTGAACATCATCTGAGGAATCAATTCTGCAATAATTCTGAAAATCTGCATTGCAATTTTCTCTTAAATTCTGATCTTAGTTTGTAACAGCACATGACACTGAATGCTTTACAAAAAGCTGAACTCTACTTGCTCTACTCACTCTCTGACTCACATTCCTTCTGCTTCATTCATTCATTAATTTTCTTTTTGGCATAGCCACAGTGGAATGGACCGCCAACTTATCCAGCATATGTTTTATGCAGCGGATAACATTGCAGCCGCAATCCAACTTAAGGAAACACCCATACACATTCTTTTACACACATACACTATGGCCAATTTAGCTTATTCAATACACCCACAGTGCATGTGTTTGGAATGTGGGGGAAACCAAAGCACCCAGAGGAAACCCACGCCAACACAGGGAGAAAATGCAAACTCCACACAGAAATGCCAACTGACCCAGCCAGGAGTCAAAGCAGCAACCTTTTTGCATTAAGACAACAGTGCAAACCACTGAACCACCATGTCGCCTGATCTTGTATATAAATTCCAACTTATATGAATGAGGTAAATACAAAAGTGCTTTTGAAATATTGAGATTGTACATAGTCATAATTATTATATTTACTCCAACGCCAGGGCATAGCATTCTTAGTATGCACACAAGATGTATCCACGATGGTGCATTCAGATACTGTAGCATAATTGATAGCAGTTTATGCATTCTGGACATTCACAGATAAGAACTATTTTTTTCCTAATACATGCAACCTTACTCTTGTAACTTCATGCCAAGGGGCAGACAGAATCTGCAGACACTTTTTGCTGTTTCTGTGGACAAATTTGTAAAAAAATGTATTTATGTGAAATTATTTAGGCGGAACTGAAAACTTAATATATGAAATAAAAAAAGAATAGCTTTCTAACTTTTATTTAATGTTTATGTAGCAAGTACGATTTAATGCATAACACAAGCATATTTTTCAATGTGGGCCAGCTTCATTTCTAATAAAAATCACTCACTAGCTCCTTTCACACAGTGATAGTGGTAAATATCCGGAAATTTTCCAGAACGACTTTACCGGTATATTCAAAAAAGTGCTGTTCATACAGGCGAGGACGTTACGGAATTTTCCTGGAAAAGAGCTTTCAAACATCCATTCCAAAATACTGGTAAATTCTGACATCATTAACCTGAAATGAGCTCTAAACGGCTGCGCTTGTATTTGTAAACATTTGACTACATTACAAACTCAGTGGATGAATCAGTATAGTGAACAACTCTGATAAAAACATAGAGAAACACTTTCGCATGTGGAGATGTACATGATATGTGTGTGTGCTGGTGCTCACGGGCACACGCAAAGCTTGAAGGTAAACAAACAACGGCTTATCATAAGCATCTTATCAATAATTATTTACACAGTTGGCATTAAGATGAACATAAAATCATTATCTGACTAACTTCTAGCAGCTAAATGTGTCTGGGAAATTATTCAAAGGCTTTTTTTCTCATAAACCGTGCGGACAAGAATGCGTTTAATTGTTCTAATTGGCTAAAGTAGACGTCTCATGTCAGCACATTCTAGACGTGCACGCGCTCTTTCCGGCGATCTTCCTTTTGCGTTCAAACAGCGCAGCAGTCCGGAAAATTATCGGTAATGATACAATTTGTCTTTCCTGAAAATAGCAGGTAATTTTCCGGAAAGGTCTGTATGTGTGAAAGGGGCTACTGAATGTGGAGGGGCTCTGGATCTCTCTGTTGCGGTCCCGTCTCTCTCTCTTTTTTCGATCATCTATCTGCATCATTTAATATTCTCAACCATGACTTTCTCACCTGTCTTAAGGCTGGTTTATACTTCTGCGTCAAGCGCATGCGTATGCTCCGGCGCAACCTTCACATGGTCGCTTAGCCCTCGCCATGGCCGTCGCTGATACGCTCCTATTGAAAAATTTAACTACACGTCGCAAAGATGCAAGCTGTGTGATTGGCCGGCTTAGTAGTGATGATTAGTGTGGTTGGGGGTGAGAGCCACGCGAACCCATTGGAGCAAGTATTTAAAAGTATCCAGTGGAGAGTCTAGTGAAGGAGCTACAGATGGAAACTTTTATTTTGTGTTCACCTCATGATTCAAGTTTTAGCATGTCCCCAAGCTCCCACCTCAGAATTAGCAAGTTTTTGCTACATGTACATTAAGGTAGTATTTAGAATAAACAAAACACCAGCAAAAAAACACAACGCAGATGAACATAGCATAACCTACAGCCAGCTAAAGCATTGCAGAAGTGTTACTGCAGAGCAACACAAACAGCACGCAGAAGTACTGTATAAAGGCACAGAAATGCACAAGGCAGGCACTGTGGGTCACGACGATCATTCGACGCAGAAGTGTAAACCACCCTTCAGCCTTAACTTTTCCAATAACTTTCTGTCCTAACCATATATGATGCATTGGAGGAGTTCCAGTGGCTCTACCCTTGACTCTTAAAGGGCCCATGACTTTAATACATAGAATGATTAAATGGCTCATGCTCCTTGCCTTCTTTCTCTTTTTTTCACATCACTTTCATATTCCATTAGTAGCTTAGGTTATTCGGGTTACATTTACAATGCAAATCTAGTTAGATTCACATATTTGCTAAACACAGCAAGTCTAATATATCTACTAAAAGAATCCAAATTAAATGAACGCTTTCATAATAGTCAATAATAGTACTGAAATTCATTTTAAAAAGAATAAATATAAATTTGCAGACATTTACACAATTAAATAAATAGACTCAACGCATGCAGATTTCATGTGCCTACTCGTGCCTGACATCTTCATTGGGCTAAGGGTAAAAAAATACCTGTAAATTAATTTTTTTGTGTTCATTATGCCAGTAACAATTTTTACAAATGCATTTATTAATTTAGATTGATTTATCTTCAAACACCAGATGCAATTATTAACAATAAAATAATAAATTCCCTCATCAAGTTTGCTAATCGACACATTTCATGGAACAACCCTTCTATTACTTGCTTCACTGAGCAGCTGTTGCTGTTACACAATGTATCTTTAAACTCAGTTTGGGCTCGCTTACAAGCAATGAGGTCATCACATCATTGTGCAGTCTTTACTCATCAAAGATTGATCCATTGTTCCTATTAACTATTTGACAATCTGCAAATGATTTGGCTGTTTGCACTGGTGTCATTGGTGGTTATTAGTTCCCTTGCAGCTGTGATGAGTGAGGACGTTGATAGTGTCCTCACTGGAAAGATCATGCTCATTGAAGCTTGTAGATATTTTTAGACCCGTCTTTGCCGAAGGTGGCAAAGAAGAGAGGGCTTCTGGATCTGGCTGTCTGCTGTCTCTCCCATCCTCTACAGCCCCTGTTCTCTGTGTTTCTGTCCACACTATAACACAGCCAAGAGTTTCAATTAAGAAATAAAAGGCACCATAAGGTAGGCAACACAGAGGGTAATGGACTTTCTCTGTTGCTTTGTAAAAATGAGCCTGTCCCTTGTGACTTACGACATTCCATTATTAGACTGGCACACAATTGCAGAGCCAACCTGTTTTCATTCCATAAGACTGGTTCGAAATTACCTGGGCCAGAGAAACTGACTGCAACAGAAAGAGACGATTGAGTAAATGCTTTTCTCTAAGCACCTTAATTGCTGTCGACTGTCTCTGCGTTTAATAGAGTCTCGTTTAAAAATTGGTCAGCAAGGGCCTTAAATGCTGCTTGTGTTCTCACAGATAAAACCAGCAACTGTTGCCTTTAAAAGGTGCCATTGAATGAAAATTTGGATATCATAGAATAATAAGAGTTCAGTACATGGAACTGACATGAGCATCAGACATCCATTGTTACTTCATTCTTATGTAAAGCCTGTAAGTGTAAAAATCCTGTTAAAAAACAACAACAAGCAAAACAGTGATTGTTGGGCATGAGACCATTCATTTGCACACCTCAGACTACGTTTGGACAAAACGTTTTCCAGTGAGATTACAAGAAAGAATTTTTCTTCTTTTTTTAAAGTTTCTCTAAGCTTGTATTAACCACTATGTATGTGGGACACATATTTAAAAAAAAAAGGCAAAACCTTTATTTGAGTGTGAAACAAGCATCACAGTGCTCATTTGTTCACTGCCTGTCATTATCTGATAATACATATACTTAGCACTACTCTGAAGTGGCAAAAAGTCTATTTAAATGCATCTTTTGTTAGTTTAATATGTGTATTGTTAAACTTGCCAGATTTGTTTGTAATGAGGCAACAGACACATGTAGATGGCTGAGTATACAAAACCCATCACTGGTGTGCTACCTTTTAAAAAGGTACAATTTTGTACCTGACAAGTCCTTAAAGGGCACATAGTTTACCCATTTTTTTATGATTTAATATTAATATTATGGTTCTTTTGAGTGTGCCAGTTTAGGTTCAGTTCAACACACAGTTCAGATGTTTTTATTATAATGTGTTAAAAAGTGTCATGTTGGGGCCCTGTTGTCACCGACTCGGTCCCAGTCATTCCCCTCGCTGGCCAGCAGAGGCCGACATCCCCGGATTTCTAGCATTACATCATCCACCTAGACTGATCGTGCACACCTGTTTCCCAATCAAGTTAATGACCCACGTACCCTTTATAAGCCGCACTCAAACACTCAGTCAGTGTGAAAACGCTGGATGCCAACCGCCGTAAAATTATAAGGAGAGAGAGAGAGAGAGAGAGAGAGAGAGAGAGAGAGAGAGAGAGAGAGAGAGAGAGAGAGAGAGAGAGAGAGAGAGAGAGAGAGAGAGAGAGAGAGAGAGAGAGAGAGAGAGAGAGAGAGAGAGAGAGAGAGAGAGAGAGAGAGAGAGAGAGAGAGAGAGAGAGAGAGAGAGAGAGAGAGAGAGAGAGAGAGAGTGTCAGTCAGTCAGTGTGAAGTCTTGTTCAGCCCCGGCCAGCATTACTGAGCGTTATATCCTGCCTGATCTCCTGTGTACTACTCCAGCCCGTTTCTGACTCTGCTTTGCCTTCTGCCTGCCCACGCCCCAAGCTTGATTTACGGACTCTGATACTTCTGCCTGCCCACGACCCAAGCTTGATATACGGACTCTGATACTCGCTGCCTGCCCTCGACCCACGCCTGATACACGGACTCTGAATCACGCCGCCTGCCTTTGACCCATGCCTGGTAAATCACTATGTCTGTCTGCCGCCAGCCTTAAGACCATTTCTACTACTGTTGATGTGTGTTTGCACCTTTGTGCATATTGTATGTTTGAGTAAGAGTGTGATTAATAAATACTGCATAATGGATCCCTCCGTGTCAGTCTCCTCCAAAATCATTTGTGTCTTTGTATAGTTTTACAGCCAACTGTGTGCTAGTTTCACAATACTTACAGGGTTTAATCAAGTAACAGGTGTGACAGTATGTTGTGGAACTATACAAGAGTTATTATTATGGATTATGGATAGCGAAAATTTAGTGTTTTTTTTTTTCATCCTTTTATTTTAAGTATGACCATAAAACACAAAAGCCTTTATGAATGTATTAAAACATGCTTGTTTTTTGTAAAAATGTGTAATAATGACAAAAAATACTTATTTCCCACATAGCAAATTATCTCTGGCCCAGCTCTGGCCCACACAACCAGCTGTTGCTTTTCTCACATGCCGCAGTGAATTACGGTACATGACTGGACCAAGTCTGGCTTACAGGCAAGGGAAAAACATTGACCATATCTGGGCCAAGTCTCAGCCAATTTACTAACCCATAACTTGGCCAGATATGTTGGTGTGTCACGACTGCAATGAAATTGATAAACCTATAAACCTTTACTTTTTAGGTGCGCTATGAGTGTGCTTTTTCTCAAATCAACCTGATTGGTAGATTTATTTTCTCTTTATTGAAAAATAAAAAAATGGCCCACTTATTCATTGTTAGCATCTGAGCCAAATACTACATTTGATACCTGGCCCAAGTATTGTGTGCCACCTTAAAGACAGTGCCACCTCTGCCAAATCCGGGTCATGTTTGGCCCACATGCTGTATGCCAGTGCCGGATGAATGCCTGCTGTACCAGATTTATGCCAAATCTGGGCCAAAATTCTTTGCTACCTGGGCATGTATGCTATTATGCTATATGCTAATTTCAACTAAATTTTTCTTACATGACTGCACATTTACACTGCTTTTAATTCAGATAATTATTTGAAGAAACTACTTAAAAGAATCATCCTTAATCTACACATCAGTAGTTTATAATAAGTAAGAGTTCTGTTCCTTATGCAAATCTATCATATGACAAAAGAATATTTAGAATGTTCTATAGCTGTAGGACTGCTATTGTAATACTTATTTAGAGTCAAGCTAAGAGTTATATGGAATGCTACTTTGCTTAATGAGTTACATTGTTCATAATTTACCCTAGATTTGTAATTGCAGTGCTTGATTAGTTTACATTACACATCCTCATATTATATAGTCGACTGCTGAGAAGTTGCTTTCCTGGATGGACTTCTCATACTATAAGAAGAATAAAACGGTCTCTTGTTCTCTCCATTAGGCTATATGGATGGTTCCTTCTTAGCTTTTGACAGCAGAAGCATTTCTAGTAAACTGTCAGCTGTCAAGATATCATTCTGTACCTGCTGGCATCAAGATCTGCCTCGGGTCAGCATTAATGATGTATAACACCTAATCCAGGCAAACTCTAAATAGGGTCGCATACCTGATGGGAAACATTGCAATGGCTTGCACCAAATCTTTAAAATTCAAAAATATAGTTTTCTATGAAAATGAGCACAGTGCTGGCAGCACTCAGCATCTGCAATGGCAATATCCAGATGGCTTATTATTGTGAACATTTTTAAGAATGTTTAATGTATAATTGATGCTTTTTCCACCACTTGTGACATTTCTCACCACAATGCAGTGTTAACAATGTTAACAATAACCACTCTTCTTTAAAAGTAGTGTTGTTTTTACAACCACATGTTTGCCATACAGGTTTGAAATGACATCAGGGTCATCATAAACGATGCCTGAATAATAATTTGGGGGTAAGTCAATCCCTCAAAGTTTCACAATGAGGACACAATCTGTCTGTTTTCAGTAGCTTGCATCAGAAAAACCTGCAGGATTGCTGTTAGCAAGTTGTTTTTATTTATTAAAAAAACTTTATCTAGAATGAATAAACAGCTCATACAACTTTATTTCAAGCCTCGCTACTCAAATGAACTGGTTTACTTTGAGAGAGTGAAAAATTTAACTTCTTGAATTTGTTTGTCACAGCCATATCACCCTGCAGCCCAAGTCAGATTACTCATTGAAGCTAAGCAAGGCTGGATGGGAGACCACATGGGAAAACTGGGTTGCTGTTTAAAGTGGTATTACTGAAGCCAGCAGGGGTGCTCAACCTGTGGTCTGGATGAGTCCTAAGGCCCCAGTATAGTGAAGGGGACACCATACTGTCAGTGAGCACTTTTGATGCCTGATTTATAAATGAATCCTTGTCTTGAGCATTTGTTAAGGTAATTAATTGATTCATTTCACAAATATCAAGTCAGGATCAAGTCAGAATCACTAATGCATGATTTAGACTGATTTATCTGCACATAAACAGAAGGGAAGATCGTCAGTGAAAAATTGATTTCCATTATTTTTTTTTAATTACTTGAAATAAACTGGCTTCGCTCGAGGTTCACATTATGGATGTTTATTTTACCGAACGCCGGTAAAGACATAGATTATTGCAAAATAAGATGGAGATTTCATTGCAGTGATTGCATGCAGGGTGCGTTATTTATATTGTACTGGATTTTGTATGGGCTGCATGGTGGCGCAGTGGGTAGCACGTTTGCCTCACAGCAACAAGGTTGCTGGTTTAAAACTCGGCTGGGTCAGTAAATGTTTCTGAGTTTGCATGTTCTCCCTGTGTTCGCGAGGGCTTCGGTTTCCCCCACAAGTCCAAAAACATGTGATATAGGTGAACTGGTTAGGCTAGATTGTTTCTAGATTTCGCAAAAGTCATGCGCATCTTATCAGGAAAGCATAGCTCTGTAGAAAATAAAAAATCTCCTCCAAAGGCCAGAGTGCGCTTTTACACAGAAAGTACAAATACGCTGCAAAGAATAGCTTGCATAGCTTGTCAGTGAACTATTGCTCTGTGTGGAAATCCTGCTCTATCCTAAAACAGATGATAGAGATCTACAGCTGATTTCAAAACGAGTTTTATTGACTAAATATGCATGGAAATTGCTTTTGATAAACAGTGCAAGCATATCAGGGTGCACAAATGATAACTGTATTACAATTTTGGGTATAAGTTCTTCTGTCAAAGTTCCACAGTGAGGACAGAACCTCTGTGTTTTCAGCTGCTTGCGTCAGATAACCTTACAGGGTTCCTGTTAGCAAGATTTTACCAATTGTAAAAAAAAAAATTAATCCCAGGCATGAATAAAGACACACAAATACCTGGATTTTAACATTCCTTGAAGCAAAAAGAACAGAGTGGTTTTCTTTATGTTAACATGACCTCACGCTCAGACAGCTTGACATCTAGTTATGCAGACATCCGTATGAAAACAATGCTCTTCCAGGCTGAAGCGAGACACGCTCTGTATTCAGGTCACAGCGGTGAAGAGAGGAGACGAGGCTTCTCCCCCAGCACACGAAAAAAAAAGAGGATGAGCAGGATTAGCCTTCTCCCCCAATCACTCACATCCCCTCCAATCAATAACACACTCACATGGAGACGCAACAGGTGGTTTGCACAACTTACAAAAACAGATAGCCGATATTTATGTTTTCCCGCTCTTCTTTTTTAATCGAGGCGCTGGCATGTGTACTCATGTACGATCTCTTCACATGTGAGCTGTGAAGTGGAGGATGATGGAGGTAGAGGTGTTTTTGGAGGGTGTTAGGCATACCGTCTCATCTCTGACCACATCACACCTCAGTAATGCAGTGTTTCCATCTGCCGTCTTTGCTGCAGGCTGAAGACAGACACACAGCTGGGGCTGCTGGACCAGAGAAAACCCGATTCCTACTACAAATCAGGCATATTGATTTCACTGGTGGCTTTCCAGTCCAGTAGCGGACCTGTTTTTTTGGTCACTTATTCTCAGTGCTGGCTGTCTTAGATTTTTTTCTATTCTGTGTGAAGTGAAATAATGTTTCATGTGGTAAGTCTCACAGCCTCAATCATGTTTTTTAAAAAGTTGAATTTTAATTTAACAAATCAGTTGAAAAAGAAAAAAAAATTAAAAGCTACATTGACAATTTGAAAAAAAAAAAAAAAAACTCAAATTAAGATAAATAAAAGAAATATTGGTAACACTTTATAATAACTACACACTATAAATCATTTATTAATCAATTATTATTATCTGTTAAGCCTTAACTCTACATTAATAAGCGTTAGTAAGCAGTTTATAACAGCAGCTACAAATGCTCTATTCTTGACTTATAAGCACCTATATAATGTGTTTAACAAGTGTAATTTCCCATTTAGTTAATGATTTATTTTTCACTACTAAATTAAGTATCACATTATTTAAAAGCCACTTGTAATTAAGAGTAGTTGAGGGTTTTTAGGATCATTCAGAATGAGTTAGTAAATGATTATAAACTATTGAAATCAACGTTTATATGTCTTATTATTTAGGCATATATTTATGGTTACTTTGTATATTAATAAATGCTTTATTAACTCAACTTCATCTAGTTTTGTGTCCTAAATGAAAGTGAGGACTATTTTTGATTCATAAATCTCTTATAAATGACAAATAAAGGCTCAGTTAAATTCTAAACAGGAAAAATGACATTATTCATACCTATTCATTTAAAGATACACAAATGAAATTGTACTTCAAACGAAAAATAAATCTACACTTTATAATAACTACACACTATAAATAATTTATTAAACATTATCAAATGGTGAATCCCTTATATTTTAAGCATTAACTCTACATTAGTAAGCCTTAGTAAGCAGTTTATAACTTCAGCTACAAATGCTCTATTCTTTATAATGTGCTTAATAATTGTACTTTCAAGCTTTGCTAATTATTTATTTTTCATTACTAAATTAAGTATTGCATTATTTACAAACCATTTGTATTTAGGAGTAGTTGAGGGTTTTTTAAATAATTCAGAATGAGTTAGTAAATGATTAATAAACTTTTGAAATCAACGTTTATATATCTTTTTAGATATATAAACTAATGCTAACTAGATGCTAATGCTTAGTAAATGACTCATAGTGTGTAGATATTATAAAGTGTTACCGAAATATTAAAAACATACATACAAACAAAAAAAAAAACACAATTACTATATATGTAAATATATAGATGAAAATTAAAAAGGTATTTTAAAAAATTATTAATAATATTATGTAATGAAACTGGATTTCCCAGAGATGGATGGGTTGTGGTTAGAAGGGCATCCGCTGCGGAAAAAACGTGTTGCACAAGTTGGTGGTTCATTAATCCAGCGACCCTGGTATAATAAAGGGACTATAGGCTGAAAAGAAAATGAATGAATGAATGAATGAATGAATGAATGAATGAATGAATGAATGAATGAATGAATGGATGGATGGATGGATGGATGGATGGATGAATGAATGAATGAATGAATGAATGAATGAATGAATGAATGAATGAATGAATGAATGAATGAATGAATGCAACTGGAAGGGAATCCATCGCATAAAACAGACCAAGAGTATCAGGGTATATGCACAGCAAGTGTTTTTCATAATTTTCCAGTGAAAGCTTAATGTGACTGTTTTCAATTTAATAAGGTTCGATGTTGTAATGTCATTAAAATAGATACAGTTAAATAGACTTAAGCATTCATTTAGCTGTTGAAGCGTTAAAGGAGATTAAAGCACTAAAACTATGCACTAAAACTATGAAAAAATACATTTAATTGGGTGAGTGAAGGGGCATATGAATCTGCCATTAAATGTCTTTGAAAGTAGTTGATATTTTAAGACAAATGGGTCATAAAAGAGCACTAGAGAGGACTTGGGGATACAATGCAGAACTACCTTCGTACTGTAAATGGATCCAGAAGAGCATGAAATGTATACAACATGTTGAAACTATCATGTATGTTTGAAAAGACACATATTGTATGGGAAAAAAGAGTCCAGTTTAGATGTTTGAAATATGAAATATGAACACTAGTCATGATTGCAAAATTTGAACTGTATGTGGTGTTTTTTGTGTCAGGTCTGCCTTTATATTTGAAGCCTCTCTACGTTTTGTTTTGTTGGGTTTAGTAAATGCAGGCAATTAGTTTATTTTGCTGCAGAAATCCAATACAAAAAATGAATGACCATCTCAGAGTTGCTTTATAAAATGTACAGTTTATGTAAAAAATAAAATACAAACACAGAATTGCTGCAATACATACTTTATTTGCAAAAGGACATTACTGCAAGATTTACAAACAGAAAAAGCACCAGAATTCCAATAAAAAACAAAGTAATCTTCTATTCTGCCCTGTCTTCTTTGCCTGACTTCTTCTTCTCTGGCCCGGCACGGTAACTGTGGCCCTTTGGCCTATTATGTTTCTCCCACAGCGACGCCTTTTCGCCAAGTTGTAGCCAGCCTCATTAACATAGATAATCTCATGTGGGACTTGATTGGCCTCTAACTCCATGACACTCTGAAAGTAATTAGAAACTGTACTTTATGCTGTACTATACTGTATATCTACTGTATGTACTAATGAACTCCAGGTTTAATTTACTGCAAAACTACTGTGTATAGTACAGTAATGACTGTATTGCATAACTTTACCTAGTCGTATTGTTGACAAAGTTCTTTGATACGCTCACTGTTCCTATCAAAAGCCCGAAGAGTCCTCTTATAGAGCATCCGATCATGTGATTGGAAACATCTCAACACATGAGTATGGTTTCTAAATGGGAATCAGCAGTGATATTCATAGAATTTATACATCATATTGCGAATTGAAACACAAATAAATTCCATTGCAGTAATGCAAATATAAATATTTATATATTTTGTGTGTGTGTGTATATATTGGTGTTGTCAAAATTAGTGCATTAACGCATTAATTAATTTGAAATATTTAATGCGTTAAAAAAAACTTAACGCAGTTGCAGTTTTTTTTTTTACTTCCTGCTGTGGTCAACGTGTGTTTAACGTGCAAAGAAATATGGATAAGACCAAGGAAGCACTTTTTGAAGGCAAGTTTCAGTATAACCAATTAATGTCGCATAACCAGGCTTTCCAGAGTTTCATGCAATATCGGGTGTTTCCTTTTTCGACTTCTGTTTTAATGGAATTTGATACCGCATAGTGAACGGAAAGAAAAACCTTTGCATTTTGTGACTCGGTGGTCCTTTAAGATAATCAAAAATCACTGCTTACATAGTAGACTGTTAACAAGAGTATTATCTTAATCATATTAAAATCGGAGTATTGGTATCCATGTACATGCACTCAGAATGTGTCAGATGAAGTCGCGAGTTCAGATGAAGTCGCGAGCATTTCTCTGCCTTTCAGCATGATTCCTCGATTGTGTCATTCAGGCATGTGCACACATAGGGCTCAACCTGTGCAGTGCACATGCCCTTTTTAGTCTTGGATAGAAAGTGCCCTTCCTAAATGATCAAAAGTGCCCCCGCGACACAGCCCCCCTCCCTCCTTCCGCCCTTGAGTAGACGCGCGACAGCACCACTCTTGAGTACACACGCAACCCCCCCCCCCCTTTTTTTTATAGTACGCGCGGGACAACACCGCTGATCAGAACGCGCGCGACAACACCGCTCTTCAGTACGCGCGCGACAGCAACAACAACCCCACCTTTCCTGACCTGCGCACGTTTTTTTTTGTGTGTGTGTGTCTGTCTGTGTGTTTGTCTGTGTCAGGCCCGTGCACAAAACACAGACTCTTACAGGGGCAGGTACTCAATGTGATTGCAAAGTGAAGAGGGGCCCCTCAGCCAATAAGGGCAGAGGGGCAGTGACTCTAGCCACTGGGCCACCCCCCTGTGCATTTCCCTGGTCTGTGCACTCAAAAAAATCAACTAGGCATGTATTGGATTTACAAAATAAAAACTTGTCAGATTGAAAAGAACAAATCAAGTTTACGTATGTTAAATGATTAATTCATGTTATTTGAAACTGAATCAAGAAATAATCAAATGAATTTGATCAGAACATGTTGATTCAATGAGACTGAGACGCTTCAAATCAACAACTCTCACTCTGGAGAGTCACTTCGCGCATATCAGTAGGTGGCGGTAGTGCGTTTGGATGTCACCATACGAAAACAACAAGAAGAAGTATCACCGCGTGATTTCGGCACAGTTTGGGAATTGGTTTTCCCAAGAGCTTGAATGTTATGCATGTTATGTTGTTGGCTAAATGTATCTTATACATTTTATATTACATATTACAATTTTGGATATTATATAACATTTTGTATCAGAATATTAAAGAAGAAATGAAGAAAAAGAAAAACATGTTTTCTGTCCTTTTTGTGTTGAATTACTTAATTTTAAATCTTGCTTCATCGTATTGTCATTTAAAAAATGTGATTTAAACAACAGGGCGAGGCAGTGGCGCAGTGGCGCAGTGGGTAGCACGTTCGCCTCACAGCAAGAAGGTTGCTGGTTCGAACCTCGGCTCAGTTGGCATTTCTGTGTGGAGTTTGTATGTTCTCCATGTCTTCTTGTGGGTTTCCTCTGGGTGCTCCGGTTTCCCCCACAGTCCAAAGACATGTGGTACAGGTGAATTAGGTAAGCTAAATTGTCCCTAGTGTATGAGTGTGTGTGTGAATGTTTCCCAGATGGGTTGTGGCTGGAAGGGCATCTGTTGTGTAAAAAACTTGCTGGATAAGTTTGTGGTTCATTCCGCTGTGGTGACCCAGGATTAATAAAGGGACTAAGCCGACAAGAAATTTAATGAATTTAAACAACAATATTGCTGATTTAACAAGACATAATTTTGTTCATTTTAATCAGATTGATTTTAATTAGAATAACACAATACAAACATTTTGAGTCAATTAGTTGCAAAGAAGTTAGACTGACATATTGAAACCATGTTTTATCTACAAATGTGCTTTGTGTTCATACAACATGTTCAAAGCAGTTCAGGTTTACTTGATTGGATTAGATGCATAAAGGGTGCCACGATTAAATCATGTTCATCCAACAATTTTTTTTTGAGTGTGTTTGCGATTGCCTTTATTAGCAATAAACCTGCCTAAACGTAGTTGTCTTTAGCCACTAAATCAAAACGTTTTGAATTGCTGTAAGATTGAGTTGAACTCTCAGCTCACATCAATCAAAAGAGAAGGTCCACATAGTCCAACAATCCAACTTAGAAATCATTTTTTTCTTTATTGGTATTGATTGTTTTAAAATTTAAATGACACTACATGCCTGTGTTTTTATTTTTTTAATAAATATGGCTGTCAAGCCAGGATTTTTTGGGTTTATTGTGGGTATGTTGTTACATGAAGAAATCTGTGTTACAAGTTAAACAAAAACTCTAATAAACAATTATATTTTGAATTTAAATAGTTTTTGTCTTGCGTTTACATAAATTTTACATTTGAATAGCCAAAATTACAAGTTTTTTTTTAAATATGATTGATCGCGATTAATAAAAAAAAAAGTGTGATTATTAGTTAATTATATATATATATATATATATATATATATATATATATATATATATATATATATATATTTGTACATAAGGGTCAGCAAGAAGAGGGGTATAGTCATAAGTAGTAGAAGCTTAAAGTCATAAAGTAGTAGAAGCTGGGAGAGGCCTGCTGAACCAGGAAACACAAAGGTGGGAGGAAGCAAGGATAAAGGGTATAGCAAATTTGAGGGACATTGATTCTCCTGAGGAGAGACAAGAGATGGATCTGCTTAAGGACGTCTCAGCTTTTTTGGAAAGTATTCCAATAAAGTATATTCTTCTGATATTCATAACCTCCAAACTGAGTTTGATTCATTAATGGAACAGCCGGAAACCACAACACAGTCAGTACCAGCAGGCTAGCTCCCCAAACTCCATTGAAGATACTGGGTTAAAATAAATTGTCATATTTTTAAGACATGACCGAGGAAATTTGAATTTAATGCAGAACTTCTTGTTTGGTCTGAGACCCACTTCATATTGAAAATCTATTAGCCTGTGAAGTTAAAAAAAAATAAATAAAAAAAGATTTAAATAAATAAGTGATGGCTGGCTGAAAATTAAAAGTCTGTGTGCATATACCCCATTGCTGGTTCAAAAAACTGAGCAGAGCCCTGATGAAGCAGATACTAAGCCAAAGAAAATGAAGGAGTGAATATCATGTAAATTGTAATTAAATAACTCTGATCTAAAACAAATATTATCTAAACCCATTTTAATTTTGTTTTTAATTTATCAGCATTTGTTGTGTTTGTCTGTGACATCCAGCACTCTAATATATTTTATCGTCTTAAATAACTAATCACACTAATGCTAAAAATAGGACAAACCTGATTTTTTCTTGAAATCGGGCATGTTTGATTTTACTGGTGGCTTGCCGGTCCAGTAGAACAGCCCTGTTTTTTTTGTTTTTTTTGTTTGTTTTTTGGGTTGCAGTGGCTGCCCTGCTTTTTTTATTATTTCAGTTTGCGAGGAGAAATAATACCTCATGTGGCAAGACAGCGCAGCAGGTCGCAGCCTCAATCGTGTTGTGTTTGTTTTCACACGCGGAGGGGTCTGTTTGCAATTCTTGTGTTATCATTCATCTTCTTCTGTTAATTACATGCTTGCACTAGTTTTACTGTCGAAAACTGGACCAGAGTAAACAAGCCCGAGGAGCAACTGTGAGAGAGCAGCATCAAGTCAGCAATGATAAGCTTTAGTTTGAGTTACTCTGATGACTAAATGCAGAGTAATATGACAGACTGTTATACAATAGCTCATCATATGGTGATCATGGTCAAAACAGTCAGAGAGCTGACCTTCCAATTTAATAAATATATAAACTGTAAACTGACAGTTGAACCTTATCTGATATGTAGAATCCACAGATTTGCCTGAGAAATGCTTTTTTTTTAATGATTGTCACAGTTATGGACTTTGTGTTTTTATTTTCACTGTCTTTAGTTTGACCTAGTTTTCTGTTGTTCATTGTTATCTGTGTATTTAAGTCTTATATTTGTTTAGTTTATTAGTGATATTATTATTTTTTTTTTGTAGCATTTTGGTGTATTCTGCTCATTAGAAGCTATGGTTGACACTTTATAATAACTGCACATTCATTTAATAAGCATTAGCTTATAGTTAGTTCATCATTATCAACTCTACATTAACAAACATTAGTAAGTAGTTTATAAATGCAGCTACAAATGCTGTATTCTTCACTTGTAAGTACATGTATATTGTGCTTAATGATTGTATTTTCATACTTTGTTAATGGTTTATTTAACAAAGCAGCTCCACCTGTTAGTGTTGTTGCAGGGACTTTCAGTCACCAGTGTCTTTGGGTCATTTAAATCAGACTTCCCCTCTCTCTGGCTCCATGCTTCCCCATCTCTACTGTGGTCTATCTTTCCACCAGCTCCACCAGGGTCCCTTGATCCTCCAGCCACACTTTGATCAGTTGTCCCTAACCTTTACCTCCACTCCCACATATTAACTGTATCATATTTAACATACAATTCATTCATTCATTCATTCATTCATTCACTCATTCATTCATTCATTCATTCATTCATTCATTCATTCATTCATTCATTCATTCATTCATTTTCTTTTTGGCTTAGTCCCTTTATTAATTTGGGGTTGCCACATCGGAATGATCCGCCAATTTATCCAGCATATGTTTTATGCAGAGGATGCCCTTCTAGCTGCAACCCATCATTGTTAAACATCCATATACACTCATTCACACACATATACTACTCCCAATTTTGCTTTCCCAATTTACCTATATCATGTTTTTTGGACTTTGGGGGAAACCGGAGCACCTGGAGGAATCCCATGCCTAAACGGCCCAACCATTAGGCTACTATATCTTTGATTGTCATTCCATTTCAAATTAAAAATAGCATCAATGCACATGGCATAAATTTGAAATTAGATATAGCCTACAAAAAATTTACTATAACTCATATTTAACAACTAAAGAAGTGAGATCCAGCTGGAGATCTGAAATGGACTGGCCGACATAAGGCTGTTATCAGCTGGAGAAGTGAATTCAGAACCTGCAGCTAAAATGTCTGAAAACGTAAAAGATGCTATCTTTGCAAGCAAGCTGCAGATTTGAGTGTACAATCACTTAGAAAAAAAATAAAGCTTAAAATTCTGTGATACAATGTCACAGTCAGGCCAGGTACTCCCCACTCACAGTCACCACAATTGCACCAATCACAGTCACCTGAATTTTGATATGCCCCGCACAAGCACATCATCACCGATCATTGCCTTAGCCCCATTATAACCATCCCCAGGCTCCATTTTATGTCCAGCAACGAGGGGCTGCACTCGCCATATGGTTGCTGGTTATGGTCTATTAGAAAGTATTCCCCTTTCCCTTGTGATCTCCAATATCTGCGACTCTCTTCCGAGTGGTCTATCCTGCTTCTCTGTCTGGTTTTCAGCGATCCTCTGTATCTGGTTCTCTGTGTTCCTGGTTCTCTGTTTAAGCCTTCTCTATCTCATCCAGCCATCTCCATCCTGTTTATCAATTTGTCCACTTCCTGCCATTTTCATAATATTTGCTTACCACACTGGTTTCCATGTCCTTCTGTGACATAAAATGTGTTTGTGACACTTTTTTTTTCAAATTATGTGGGTTGTCCATTGCCGTTGACTTTCTCTTGATCATTTGAAATGTATTAGGATACCTGTATGTTGAAGATTTGCACAAGTCAGGAACACATTCAGGGATTTAAACAATATATCAGCAATGAATGATGATGCACCAAAACACAAGATAAGAAAGCATGCTGAGGAAACTGTCACAAATATGTTGAGGAGGCATACATATAGCTCTTTATTAAGGCAGAGGGTGCAGGTGACCACCTGAAATACAAATCAAAATAGAAAAATACATTTAAATGTAAACTAAAATGAACAAAAACTAATACAAAATTAACCACCTATTACTGTAGCACATGTTGTACCAGCATGACCCAGCATTTAGTGTTTTCCCAAAGGAATAACTAAAATGACTGACAATAATGATTCTAAATGGGATATGTCTGCCTCAGCCTACATTTTTTAGAAACATAAAACACCTTGGTTTGAGTGTTGCAAGTTTCAAATAACAAATTTACTAGAATTCGCTGTCTATCTTTCCAAATCCGATAAACAGTTGAAGTCAGAATTATTAGCCCCCCTTTGAATTTTTGGTCCCACTTTATATTATGTGTCCTGATGTACTTGCATCAAAAATATAAATACATTGTACTTACGTGTTCATGATGTATTTGAGAACACCTGTGGTCCTCTTGAGTTGGGATAGGGGTTGGGTTATGAACAGGTTTGGTGGTATGGGTAGGTTTAAGTATGGGTTAAGGTAAAAGGGGTGGTTAACAGTGTATTTACAAATGTAACTACAGAAGTTAATTACAGATGTAAATACAGGAGTTCAATCAAGCATAAGTACACAGTAAATGCATGTATTTACACAATAACAAGATTGTAACAAACTATTAATTTCTATGTAAGTACGTATTAGTTAAGGCCACAATATACAGTAAAGTGGGACCGAATTTTTAATTTTTTAAATATTTCCCAAACTATGTTTAACAGAGCAAGGAAATGTTCACAGTATGTCTGATTTTTTTTCTTCTGGAAAAAGTCACATTTGTTTTATTTTGGCTAGAATAAATGCAGTTTTTAACTTTTTATTAAACATTTTAAGGTCAAAATTATAAGCCCTTTTAAGCTATATTTTTTATAGTCTACAGAACAAACCTAATTAACCTAGTTAACCTAATTAACCTAGTTAAGCCTTTAAATGTCACTTTAAGATGTATAGAAGTGTCTTGAAAAATATATCTAGTAAAACATTATTTACTGTCATCATGGCAAAGAAAAAGATTATTTATCGATCATTGTTATTAGAAATTAGTTATTAAAACTATTATGTTCAGAAATATGTTGAAAAAAATCTTCTCTCCGTTAAACAGAAGTTGGGGAAAAAATAAACGGGGGGGCTAATAATTCAGGGGGCAAATAATTCTGAATTCCAGTGTATGTTGGGGATAGTTTTGTTGTACATTTCAGATACACAACCAGAAAAATTGTGCTGGAAGAACAGCAGCTCAAAGATCAACTGACATATGACTAACATCTGTGTCTTTGCAGTGATTGTGCAGGAGAGACACTAGAATACAAAAGGAAGAATGCTAGAATGTGAGAGAGAGCACCTAGTTTCAGAGACTAGTCAGCAGACTACCTGAATTGAGTTGTCATGGACACAGTAGTGCTTTCCCTTTGTTTACTGTTTATTTATTTAATGAAAGTCTGCTGGAGCTTCTCGCTGACCTGTCTTGTTCCTCACACAAACTATATCACACTGATGCCAAAACCTGGGAAAGTCGACACCATCTGCTACAGAGCCAGACCCTGCTACCATCTAAAAGGAAACAGCTACCACCAGACAGGGGTTACAGATCCGGATGGCTTACTAACACACACACACACACACACACGCACACACACACTGTTATTTGGTAACATCACACAGTTAGCTACTTAGTTAATTGATTAATTAATTATCAACCTTTTTATATACTAACATACAATGCATTTTTATGAATTTACACTTTAGCTACAGTATTAAAAATGTTCTACTATATTTTATATTATATTATAGTTTATTATATGCATATTTATATTTGTATTATTAAAAACAAGCTTAGATTTGCCCACCTATCAGGTTTTGGACCATAAGGGACATGGCATGTGTATTTGGATATAACTCAGTTGTTTGACCACACTTCGTTATTACTGTTTATTTATTTGTTTGCTGGAAATTAGAACTGAATTTAGAAAAAGAAGGAAACAAATCTTTGCGCTTAACAAACGAAATTCATTATGTGTAGGCTAATGAATTTCTGTGCATACAACACATTTCCCTATCCACAAGAGTGAAAGTGAAAGTAAAGAATGAGTAGGCTTGTTTCTCATTCTCCCTCTGTTTAATTGTTTTCTCGCTAGTGAAGCGTTCTCTGCCATTTGAATAGCAAATGTGCCATGGTGCGATGTAACTGATCCTTAAAGGAATGGGAGATGAGACTCTGTTTGGTTTATTCTCAAAACACAACTATAACTCATTAATAGAATGCTCAAACCTGTTAGACCATGCGACGCAGCGCAGAGCAGATTTTTGACACGCCCTTAATGCTTTTGCGCCCAGTGCTTTGGGCTTTGCGCCTGGATCATCAAAATATAGCCTTGTATATTTTACAGTACAGATATAAAAATACTGAAAATACATACACAGCCAAATAAATTGTAAATACAGTATTTTTACTGTAATTATTTTAATTTTTAATTTTAAGTTACTGGTGAACTGCTGCCAGTAAGTTACTGTAGATTATACAGGAAAATGTTAACAGTTGAAAAATTGAGTTACAGTTAGGGATGTAACGGTATTGTAAATACCGTCATACCGCAATATTAATTTTTTTCGATATTACCGTAGTCGCATGACTCGGTAAAACTATAGGTCTTCTGAGAAAATTTGCTCAGGCGAATGAAGCGAACGGGAGGTAGCGAAAACTACAATTCCCATCAGCCCAGGGGTGGCCATCATCCCTTGCGGTCTGTTGTCGCTACAGATACAGTAATGCGGAAATGGAGTGTGCTGCTAGAATCAAAAAGAGAAATGATCGAACCTGAAGCGGGTGTTGTCGCCGCACGCGTACTGAATAGCGGTGTTGTCGCGCGCGTACTGAATAACGGTGTTGTTGCCCGCGTTCTGATGAGCTGTGTTGTCGCTCGCGTACTGTAAAGCGGGGAGGGGGGGTTGAGCCCGCATACTCAAGAGCGGTGTTGTCGCGCGCCTACTGAAGGGCGGGACGGAGGGTGTGACACAGCACACTGTTCAGATTGATGCAGACATGAGACCTCTATCTCACTCATGGCTTGCCCTCTCAAGTGGGGGAAAGACAATGCACAACGTTACCCACTGCTGTCAACCTGGGCCAAGTCATATCTCTCTGTCCCAGAAACCTCAGTCCCAAATGAGAGGGGTTTTTTCTGTTGTAGGGGACATTGTAAATGCCCAGAGATACCAGCTTTTACCAGATTTTATTTATATGATAATTTTCCTTAAAACCCATCTCTATCTAAGTGAGTGAGTGATTAAATGTTGAATGTGATGAGTTTTCAACAATACTAAATTGAAACTTTATTTTTTTACATGGTTTAATAATTTTTTGTTATCAAAATTGAAGTTCCTGTTTCAAAGCTTACAGATAGATGGCTAATTTGTATGTCATTGACCCTTTTGGCACTTTTTTGGAGTATTTTCATAAGTTTTGTTTTTTCCTGTAAATGATTCAATAAATACCGTACCGTGACATTCATTCCGAGGTATTACCGTACCGTGAAATTCTGATACCGTTACATCCCTAGTTACAGTAGGTTTATCTTGTTATTTACAGTTTTGAATTCCATTGTGGAAAAATAATTTCTGCTCTGTGATGTTTTATTTATTTTATTGCATTTTTTGTCGTTAGAAATGATGTATAAGAAATAAAATATTGAGAATTAAGTCCATAAAATAATTTAAAAAGTACTTATTACCAGGATTTTGTACCATAATTTACACCAACCCAAGCAATATATCACCTTACACTGTTAAAAATGTCAAGAAATGTCACTGCTTTCAAACAAAAGATCAAGTTGCCACAGTGTAATTCAAAAACATAAATAAAGTAAGGAGTGAGCGAGGGGAAAAAAAATCGCAAAATACAAAAAAAAAAACTAATAATAATAATAACAATTAACGGTAAACGTATATAACTGCAGGAAATTGGATTTGAAACGATGCCATTTCACCCCAGATTATTTGATTTTTGCTCCTTAGATCACACAGATGTTGCTCCACACGTAAACCCACCGGCTTGGTTTCTGTCAATATATTATTTCAAAGTGTTCTCACTTAAATCACACAATTTAAATGTATAACCAGTTCAAATGTATATAATATAGTAATGAACAATTTAATTTAACACACTTAGAAAAACACAATGCCATTGTAAGTTACTTTTTTATCTGCAGGTTATAAGGTAGAATCATTTTCACAGTTTATACTCACTACTTATTACTCTTGAGTACTTAAAAAGGGCTACTTTTTACTCATGCTTGAGTCTTAATTAGAATAGATATTTTAACTACATGCAATGTTTTGTGGTATCTATTTGGTGTTGTGCAAAGAACTCCAGAAAAGTAATCCCTTATTTGTCAGTTTTATGCCTGTCTAGACATCATTTATGTGAAAAAGTAAAAGTAAAAATTTTAGGTCACACTTTATTTTAATGGTCTGTTTGTTGAATTTAAGTTACATTGCATCTACATGCCAACTAATTCTCATTAGATCATGACTGTTAGGTTGGGGTTAGATTTAGTGTAAGTTGACATGTACTTGATAATGTGTCTTATAGTCTGTAAAGAGCAGTATCAACAGATATTAAGCAGACAGTCTGCCAATACTCAAATGGACCATCAAATAAAGTGTTACTAAATTGTATATATTATGTTATTTTAATTGGGAATATGTGCCTCAGTCTATATTTTTTAGCAATTGAGCCTTTGTTGCAACATTTAGTACACCAACACTCTTACAAATTAGCTTTTGTTGCTATAACATTGCTGAAACATTATTCTTGTCATGAGCGGTTGATTTGTATTTTAAATTTCCTCATGTTTCACTTTCATAATGAACAATCATGTAGCTTAATAAATTGGATGCTGTGTTTAATTTCGAGACGCAGCTATCATTTAATTGTGTCATTTGTAGTGATGCGTATAGAGGCCGTACCAAGGCCAGAAATCAGAGTGTGAAATTTCCCCTTTATCTTCTTCGAAGCGATGTGGACATGAGCCTAATAAAACACAGCTGAATGCTTATTGTTCATTTTGTACCTTACACAAACACAATTACCCACAAAAATCGCTCAATTAATCATTTTACATAGAGGTTTGTGTTTTCTGTGTCTAAAACTCCTTCAGATTTCCACCGAAGGGATTACAGTTTGGTCCAGAGGAGAAACATGACAGATTGACAGACATGTTTAATGGGGTATTAGCCATGTATGAAGTAATGTGACTACAAGCCAGAAATGAATGTCATTGCTTGTTAAGGACGAAGCATTTACTATCATTTGAATGACCAAGGGAGGGGAAAATGTAGATGCAGTGTGGGTAATCTGTTCGAGTTTGTGTAACAGATTCCCTCATTAAAAGTTCCCTTTGAAGACAGACGGAGTTGCTGGTATTAAGTCACTTTGGGAATTCCATTTCAAAGGGGCAAACTAATTTAGGCTACCCTCAACTGTGTAGTCATTAGAGTTAGTTTTAATAAGTGAGCTCAACTACTATGGAAAAACAAATAGAACCTAATAAAATTGGCACTGTTTTATTTAAAAAAAAAATTCAGTTTTTACTTTACTGTTGTAATGTGGAGTGACACTGACAACAGTGGACTAGATGCAAATTCAGGGTTTATTAGCAGGATGGTCAGGCAAGCAACGTTCAACACAGGGGGAAACAGATGTATACAAGGAATCCAGAGACATGGTCAAAACAAAGGCGAATTGTCAGTACAGTCAGGCAGCAGGTAAAGTAAACAAATAAAACAACAAAGCAAAAGTCTAACACAGAAAGGCAAGGCAAGGAAACCACATCGTAACATTCACAAATAGTATAACAAGACTCAGTGACTAGTGTGTGTGAATGTGCTGCTTTTAAAGTCCATCTAATCTTTGAGCAGCTCCCAGCTGTGTGAGTGTATTCAATTGTGATCTGGAACAGGTGTGTGTGTGGTGCATGACGGGAACTTTGTAGTCCATATACCAGCAGATTAGTAGTCTGTTATTGATCTGTGCAGGCTGGATCGCTGGTGATCAAGATAACTATACTTCATATGTTTCTATAGTACAAGTACCTGCATTTTATTTGGAGAATTTTTACTTTAGGAAATCTATAATTTCACTTCACTACAAAAAAAAAAAAAATTATTCAACAAAATATTCCACTACATTTCATATAGATAGATATAGATATATTGGTAACACTTTATAATAACTACACACTATAAATCATTTATTAAGCATTAGCAAATAGTGAATTCATTATCCGTTAAGCATTAACTCTACATTAATAAACGTTAGTAAGCAGTTTATAACTGCAGCTACAAATGCTCTATTCTTGACTTATAACCACATTTAAAATGTGCTTAATAATTGTATTTTCATACTTAGTAAATGATTAATTTTTCATTACTAAATTAAGTATTGCATTATTTACAAACCAGTTGTATTTAATAGTAGTTGAGGGTTTTTAGGATCATTTAGAATGGGTTAGTAAATGATTAATAAACTATTGAAATCAACGTTTATATGTCTTATTATTCAAGCATATACTAATAGTCAACTAATATGTTAATAAATGCTTTATTAACTCAACTTCATGCAGTTTTGTGACCTAATCTAAAGTGAGGACTATTTATGCTTTATAAATCCCTTATAAATGACAAATAGTTGTTTGTAAATAGTAGTGTAGTTATTATAAAGTGTTACCATAATCTGAAAAGCAGGTTAATGATTCTCTGAGTTTACAAACTGATTCAGAATGAGCCTAAAACCAAAGATGCTCTCAGTTTGGGTGCTTGCATAGGGTGGTATGAAATGCAACATACTAAGTTCAGGTTTAATGGTTTGTTAGTGTAAATGAGAATCATATTTAGATCACAATGTCCACTTTTGTAAAGTAAATCTACAGTAAAATGTTGTTCAAGCCTGTATGAATTGCTTGAAATTTTACAAGTTTACATTTGTCTATTACTGTCTAAATGGGATATATTTAATAATATGTACTAATGCATTTCCCTGCTGCTGAAGCACACAATTGATACCAGTACATTGCATTGTGTTTTTGACAAACGTTTGGCACTTTTTGCACGTATTATGCCTTTTTTATTTTGTGTTACTTATCAGCACACATTTACATTTTGTGTTTATTCATTTTATTATATACTAGGTTGTTTGACATGCACTACCTGACAAAAAAGTCTTGTCGCCTATTCAAGTTTTAGGAACAACAAATAATAACTTGACTTTTAGTTGATCATTTGGTTTTAGAAGTGGCTTAAATGAATGACAAAGGCCTCTAGATTAAGCTTGTTTTACCAAAATAAAATATGATCATGCCTTGATTTTGAATTATTTAATTAGGACAGTAAGATCTGCCCTTGCTTAGACAAAAGTCCTATCACTTAACAAAAATAACGCACAGCATAGAATATAGTCATGGTGCAGTTAAAAATAATTAATATTTTGTAAGACTCCCATGAGATTGGATGACTGCATCCATACAGTACATCTCTGCAGTGACTCAAATAACTTATTAACAAAGTCAAGACTTCCAGAGTTCATCAAGATTCATCTGCAATATCTCCTCCTTCATTTTACCCTAGACATGCTCTATGATGTTCATGTCTTGTGACTGGGCTGGCCAATCCTGGAGCACCTTGACCTTCTTTGCTTTTAGGAACGTTGATGTGGAGGCCGAAGTATGAGATGGAGCGCTGAAGAATTTGCTCTCTCCTGGGGTTTGTAATGGTCAGCACAAATATCTTGTTACCTCAGGCTGTTAATGTTGCTATCCGCTCCCCAGATCTCCCAAACACCCGCACACTGAATGTAACTGTAAACCATTCAGTTTTCCTCATAAAACACAGCTGAATGATTATTGTTTAAACAAGGTTTGTGTTCCTTTATCCTTCAGATTTCTGCCGAAGGGATAGCAGTTTGGTTCAGAGTAGAAACATGACAGATTGACAGTAATTTTTAATGGGGTATTAGCCATGTATAAAGTAATGTGACCACAAGTCAGAAATGAATGTCATTGCTTGTTAAGGATGAAGCAGATCTCCCAAACACCCTCATACTGAATGTAACTCCAAACCATGATTTTTCCTTAACCAAACTTGACTAATTTCGATGACAATGTTTGGGCCATGCAGGTTCCAGTATGTCTTTTGCTGTATTTGTGAGGATTGGGATGAAGTTTAATAGATGATTCATCTGAAAAAATAACCTTCTGCCACTTTTCCAAATGATCAACTAAGTCCAGTTATTTGTTGCTCTTACAACAGGGATCGAATTTGTAATTTTTTTTTTCTTTTTTATTTAGTACTCATGTATATTATCCGCCATTGAAAGGGAAACATAAAATATTTTTATAATTTATAATAATTTCATGGACTTTTTTGTCCATATTAAGAGATATTTTGAGGTCAAAGCTGAAGGAAAATATAACTACTTGGAAACTTGGAAGTATATAGAGAAAGTTGTTCCCATCTGAGGCATGGGTAGATGTAAGAAAAGCTGAAGAGGGTTTAGCAATACTGTGGGAAAGAGTCACTTTAATGGCAATTGTGTACAGCCAGCAGGGTGTCAGACTTTACAAAAGGATGCATGAAGAAATCCATGATTCCAAATCCATTGAGCCCCACAGCTGAGACGTCAAGAGGGAGAAAAGAGACATTGGAGGTGATCAGAGGTAAAGAGAGAGATGGATTGAAGCACAGTGAGATGCCAGGGGGTGATCAGCTCTTCTGTCATGTATGTGCCCGCATTCACCTTCATTTCACCACAATCCCTCAGTTTTGCCTGGAGGCACGTTTTGCTGCAGGAGGCCAACAGTGGTTTTCTAACAAGGGTGATTCAAAAAGGGGTACAGGAGACATAATGAACAAACATTTGAAATAGGAATGGGCAGTATGAAAATATATATCATGGTGATGATATATGCACTGTTAACAATTTTTGTAAAATTCACACTATTTAACTGTTATAATAACTGTATTTTATTGTTATGCTGTATGTTACTGTATTCTAAAATCATGTTGTGAAAATTACTGTATATTGTACAGTAAATATGATATACAATACTGAAAAAACATATAGAGAAAGATAAATGGTGCTTTAAATGTAAATACCGTATTTTTGCTGTAATTGATTTACAGTAAGTTACTGGCAAATTTTTGCCAGTAAGTTATAGAGGAAATTGTTAACAGTATAATGTCTTTTTTTGTTTTTGTTTTTTTTTACAATAGAGCATCAGTGGTTAGCACTGTCACCTCATTTCAAGAAGGTTGCTGGTTCGAATACCAGCTGGACCAATTGGCATTTCTGTGTAGAGTTTCCATGTTCTTCCCATGTTAGTGTGGATTTTATGCAGGTGCTCCAGTTTCCCCCATAGTCCAAAAACATGTGTGCACTTTAGGTGAATTGGATCAACTAAATCGGCCTTAGTGTATGAGTGTGTGTGAATGAGTGTGTATGGGTGATTTCCAGTACTGGGTTGCGGCTAGAAGGGTATCTGCTACATAAAACATATGCTGGAATTTTGAACTTTTTTTTTTTGTCCTTTTTTATGACTTTCTCTAAGTCAGAGATTCTCAAACATGTTACTGAAGCCCCTAATGGATAGCACATTTTGAATTTTTTTCTAGAGTTTCTGATAATGTGCTAATCAGTTGTGTAAAGTAACAAATTACAAACTCAAATTACTGTAATTGAGCAGTTTTGATCAGAAATTGTAATTTACTAAGTAGTTTTAAAAATGGGTACTTTTACTTTCCTTTGATTACATTTTTAGTGTGGTATTGGTACTTTTACTACACGACTTTCCTTCCACCTGCAGTCACAACATTATTTTTTCTTGTCTATAGGTATTAGAAAATTCAATCCAGTGATTCCTGTCTAATCAAATCTCACATAGAAGTAAAGAGTCAAATCGCATAATGAACTACCTTAAGAGATGGGCAATTTATATTTGCAGCAAACTGTTTGGAACCATTAGAAGTGTCCGAGAAGATGTCCAAAATCTTTACACACGTTGACCCAGAGACTGTTTAGATGCATGTCACTATTGGAAAGATGAAAGATGTTTATTGTATGAAGACTGAAATGGCCTTAAACACCCAGCAGGTACAAGACATCAACATAATGTCAGATTAAAGTTGTATCCCAATGTTGTTGGGAACATTGCATTTTTGTTTGGAAATGAAAATCAGGTTGACGCAGAAATCAACATCAGTTTCCAACACCCAACCTAAAATCAACCAAATATCAACGTCTAATGCTGTTACAGCTTGACGTTGCATGGACATTACCACTATGATGTCTATCAGACATTGGATTTTGGTTGCTATACCTTACGAATAAATGTCAGTATTTAACGGATAGACATTGAACTTTGGTTACCCAACATCACAACCTAAATTGAACCTAATATTAACATCTTAATGTTGTGTGCCTGCTGGCCCATAACTAAATGCACTACAGAATATTATGTTTACACACATTCAGAAATTGGCCGAGGCAGTAGCGCACTCGGTAGTGCTGTCGCCTCACAGCAAGAAGGTTGCTGGGTCGCTGGTTCGAACCTTGGCTCAGTTGACGTTTCTGGGTGGAGTTTGATGGCAGCTCCAGTTGCTCCGGTTTCCCCCACAGTCCAAAGACATGGGGTACAGGTTAATTGGGTACGCTAAATTGTCCTTAGTGTTTAAGTGTGAGTGAGAATGTGTGTGTGGATGTTTCCCAGAGATGGGTTGTGGCTGGAAGGGCATCTGCTGCGTAAAAACTTGCTGGATAAGTTGGTGGTTCATTCTGCTGTGGCGACCCCGAATTAATAAAGGGACTAAGCCGACAAGAAAATGAATGAATGAATGAACATTCAGAAATTACATGTATATGCACCAGCTTTTTACAGCATAATACTTACTACTCACTACTCTTGAGTACTTTTAAAAGAGCTACTTTTTACTCTTATTTAGAGTGATATTTATAACAGATAATTTTACTCTACTTGCACTACATTTTTAGGCAAGTTATGGAACTTTTTCTTAAGTATGATTTTTCAGTACTCTTTCCACCACTGGAGCTAATGAGTTGAATCAGGTGATTTTTCCTAAGGAAACATACAAAACAGTAGAATTGGGAGGGCTAGTTGAGAATCACTGCACATAGGTGATCAGATTAGTGAGACCTGAGATTTGAAAAATGAAAGGACAATATATTAACATATACTTAATTTCCCTTTTAAAAAAATTGTAGATCAATATTTTACAAATTAACTGAGGCACAACAGAAAGTCTTTCACAGACATCCCTTTTCTCTCACATGACATCACTAGTCTCTCACAGGACATCATTAGTCTATGACAGAACATCACTAGTCTCACCAGAACATTATTATTCTCTCAGTCACTCATTTTCAGGCTTATTCCCTGCTTTATCAGAGGTAGCCACAGTAGTATATACTGCCAATTACCCTGGCATATGTTTTACCAGGGGGTGCCCTTCATGTGTGACTTGGAGAGTGTGTGGCCACATATATATTTTTTAAGTTATACAAAGTTTAACCTAATTTTTCAGTCTGTTTAATTGAAGTTGAAATGACTAGAAAAATCATTTGATTCAACCAAAAGATTTAAGGAAATTGATCTGCTCTCCTTTGGTCACTCTCACACTTCACTAAGTGTAGAGTTTCTTATCCTCCACCAATGAGGTTCCACAGATTTTCAATCATGTTTAGATCAGGACTCTGAACTGTAATTTTGTGATTTCAGTGTTTTTGTCTTCAAAGAGCTGATATTGCTGTATGACAGAGCTTCTTTTCCTCCATGCCAATTTTAATTGGGCAACGAATGCAGGAAAGGAACCACAGTTCTGCAGAATAAGCTATGTAAACAAGTACTCTCTCATATAGCCACACTGTTAGACCTTACCTTTTTTACAGTAGAATTCTGGCAACACTGTTGCCAGCTACTCACTGTAAAAGTTTGGTTACGGTAAGTAACTGGCAACAGTGTTGCCAGTTAATTACTGTACCTGAACCATTACAGTTAGTAGCTGGCAACAGTGTTGCCAGTTATTTACTGTACCTGAACCATTACAGTTAGTAGCTGGCAACAGTGTTGCCAGTTATGTACTGTAACTGAACCATTACAGTGAGTGGCTGGCAACAGTGTTGCCAGTTAATTACTGTAATAGAGCAGTAGTGGTAACTAACTGGAAACTGTGTACAGTTAATTACTGTACTGTAGTGTTTCAACTCACAGCATTATACTGCATACACATTAATAGTATGTCATAGTGTTACTGAAATTAATTAGTATTCTTACCTGTTATTAAAAATAGAAGGCATTAAAAATTCAGACAAATGTATTTAATTGTTTTGGCAGCAAACAAATATACAACAGAAAATGTATAACAAAATTAAGAAATCAGCAGATATAAAAATCATCTTACATATTACATATTACTGAGAGACACAGATCTGCACAGTAAGGCTGCGGTCACACTAACGATTGAGCATGCAAAATTCTGTTGTACGGCACTGCGAATAGGAGTAGGATTAAACACAATAATTAGAGATTGAAAAAATAAACGACTGGTCCATAGTTAAAATTTTTGTTCAGGTCATGATTTGATCTTTGATTGGTCTCAAGCAATCACATGATGCGATTTTGCTGGTCAGAGTTCTCCAAGCTTGAACTTTCCAAGGCTGCAAACTGTGAAATTTGTCACATGAGCTTGCATTCCTGGTCTGCAGCATTCACATGCATATAAATGAAATTCTAAAGGGAGAAAGTGCAGTGTGACTGGGACTTTAAGCTGTAACTGTAATTGAACACACCTGATAAAACTAATTAAGGCTTGTTGGAAATCTACAGGTAATGTTGAAGCAGGGTGGGAGCTAAACTCTGCTGCGCTGCAGTCCTCCAGGAATTTGGAGTTTGACCCCCATGGTAAATAGCATACTTATAAAACAACTTCAAACATTTATCACAATCACATGTCCAACAAAAAAAACTCACTCACTCACGCATGCACACACACGCACACACACACACACACACACACACACACACACACACACACACACACACACACACACACACACACACAGAATATATATATATATATATATATATATATATATATATATATATATATATATATATATATATATATATATATTTTTTTTTTTTTTAAGTTTTAAATAATAAGAATACGAAAAGAACACACACATACTCTAATACTCTACAAATACAGGCACATGATGTATCAATTCTCAATAAAAAGTTTAAAATAATAAAAAAATAAATAAAATTAAAAAAAAGTCAGCAACACCGAAAATCCAAAAGATCCAATCTTTTATTGTTATAATCATTATTTACTTCAAAAAATATCATGACCACAAACTTTTCTATTGTTTCTAAAATAAATTCATAGGTGGAAACACAGCTCTGAAAAATACTTAGCAACAAACTCACAACCTGGGACCTGACAGTGGAGCTTTTGTGTGTGTGGATGGTTATGTGTATCATATTTTTTTGTGATTCCCTGTGATGATTTCTGTGCACGTTACCTTACTGAGATAATGGAATTTAATGGTTTTTATATGCATAAAACTGCTTAGTTGCCAGAAAGATACATGAAACTGTTAGCATCTGTACATTATGGCAATATGCAATATCCAATAAATGAATATACTTAAACAAATGTAACGTAAGAAGTTATATGAGGAGAGGCTAACTAGCTAACAATGTAGCTTTCAAGTACACAGTTCAAAATAACAACAATATAACCTAAAACACAGCCTTATTTTAGAAACCCTCAAAAACATTTGGACACATTTTACTTACTCATAGTAGATTCTTATTTAAAGCCTAAAACATATCAGACTCAACATCTGAATTGATAGACAGAGAATAGAGCACACTCAGCAGTAAATAAATCAAACACCTGACTCCCTTAAAGGGCCAGCATTCTTTGAAAACTTTTTCTAACACCTTTGTGTTTAGAATAAGACAGACAGCCTGTGAGAGTGTGTGGTGATGCCTAAATCATTAATGATTGAACATGTAATTTGCTATTTATTGTCGAAGTTACTATCTGTAATGAGAAAATAAAGTAAATTACTGTAATTTATACTTTGCACTACACAATTTCATACAAAGTCTACTTCTTTTGCAGTAAAATACTGTTTCCTTTTATTACAGCAAAACACTGGCTATTTTACAGTTATTTACTGCACAATCTACAGGGTAACAGTGCAGTTATACTAATTAAACACACCTGATCAAACTAAATCTAAAGGTAGTGTGTTGAATCAGGGCTGGAACTAAATTCTCCTGGGCTGCGGCGCTGCAGGAGTTTGACATCCCTAGTACATCGCATATTTTTAAAGGAACTGCCTACATTTAACACAGTCATGCACATACCATTGAATAGAAACAATAAAAATATAAAAACTTTATCCAAAGCAAAAAAAAAAAAAAAAACAATAAAAAATTAACAATGATAAATAATCTGATCCTCATGTTGTTCCAAACCTGTCGTAATAAAAAATTAAATAAAATAACCTGATTAATGCATTTATTTAGGAAAGCCTTTATACTATACTGTAATGCACTCTTACTTCATTTGAAGTTTTCCAGACAAATTCATTGAGTCTCTGCAAAAATGTATGTACGTGCTGTTTAATATATTTTTAAATAACACATTTTTACTAGTTATTTAGCAAAATACTAATATTCAGCTTAAAGTGCAATTTAAAAGCTTAACTATAGGTTAAACTAGGCAAATTATATTAATTATAGAAAAGTAAACAAAGTTATAAAAATTATTGTGATAATTTCGTTGCTCTGTGTGAATATTTTTTCCTTTAAATGCATCTCTTCGATATCTTTACCTTTTAATTAGCTCTGTGACATTGGTTGATTCCTGATACTCAATAATACAAACATAAAAGGAACCAAAGAAAACACAGAGATGGCTGCAGAGAAATTTAGCTTATCATCAATGCATTGTCTCTCACTTTCTCCTCAATACTGACCATTCACATACCAAAACTGAACAGTATATGTGTAAATACTTTATGTATATATATATATATATATATATATATATATATATATATATATATATATATATATATATATATATATATATATATATATATATATATATATATATAGCAACATTAAGCATCAGAGTAGATGGGGTAGTAATGGTTGAACAGTAATTTACCATTTATTATCACAGTAACTATCTGTAATAGGTACATAAAGTAAATTACTGTAATTTATTCTTTGAACCACAAAATTTCATACAAATCCTGCTCATTTTACAGTAAAATACTGTTTCTTTTTATTACAGCAAAATACTGGCTATTTTACAGTTATTTACTGCCTAATCTATAGTAAGGGTTAACAGTGATGCCATTCCCTTTCTCGCTTACCAACTGATCACTTACCTCCGTATGGATAGCTTTTCTGCTGTTACCAGTTTGTCGGGGAGCTTGTCATGTATGTCGGCGGACTTGAAGCAAGTCCGGTGAAGAACAGTTCCAGAAAACAGGTAAGATAAAAGCAAACGCTAAAAAATAAAATAATCAAGTAAATAACAGAATGTGAGAATTTGGTAAAATGGGGTTTTCCCCAGATTGAAAATGAACATTGCCTGATTTTCTATTGTGGTTCATCTTATGCTTTCATAAATTTGCCTGTCATGGACAATTTAGTGCCTGTCTTGTCTTAGTCTCAGACAAAGAAGACTCAGCTGATGCAAACCACAACTACAATTCTAAAGTGCCTGGGCAGAGTTTGATTTATTTGCTAACATCATTACTGTAAAATCTCTTGCTTCAGATCCAATCAATCACTTGTTTCTAATTTGATTTCTGCTGCTACTGTTTTGCTTGTTCAGATGTTAACAAAGGATTGTGTCAAAAAGCACTATACAAAAATTAAATTAAAGATGTTCAAGAAACCAAATTGAATGCATTATTTAAAATAATGGTCACACATTAGTTTGGACACAACTATTAGCATGACTTTTGCCTCAAAAAAATTACATCTCATCTGCTGCTTATTAACAGTTAGTATGTTATGTTTAGGCATGGACAATAAGGCTTTACTCAGTTCTATTACATAGCCAATATTCTATTAATATTATGACAATAAGCAAGCAGAAAACACTGAGCAATGGTCCCCAAATTAAAGTTTTACATTTGATTTCATGCATTATACTTGGGATTGTTACATAATAACTCATTATAGGTATACATGTATAAGTAACTTCTTTTTTCCTCACATTAGGGATTTTAACTTGAGATTAACTTAAATCATCATACACGATTTAAAAACACACTTTTTGAAGCAGTAGCTAAATTGAAACTAACATAGGTCATTTATAATTGAATAATTTAAAAGTAACTTCTAATATCCCTTTTCACTGAAATAGAGCAAGTATCATACAAAGATTGTAGAGTTTTGATAAACTATTTTAGCATTAAGTATGTAGTATTGATTTGCTTTGCACCAATAATTATTCTGAAAAGTGCTACACAAGTAAACTTGAATATTAGATCATAATATTACAGTATATCAAATAATAAAACAGGTTTATTATATGCAAGGCAAACAGTGTTTCCCTTATGCATTTAGCTGACATATCATTTCTGTATGATGTGTCTTATAAAATTATTTATTTTAGCACATTAGTGGCTCTTATAGATGCAATAAAATATTTAAAACCTTTATTTCACAAAATAAATGGACCAGTTTGCTGATATTGAAAATTGAGCAGGGCAAAAATGGCTATGCTCATACTGTAACTGAACAGCTTTGTTGAAGTAACAGTCGGTGGGTTATTTTGTTTGTGAGATAAGATGTATTGTTTCAACTGTTAGTGAGTTTGATCCACACACTAACCCAGCAGTCATCCAACTAGAAAACTTTACTATCAAAATATGGTTTTAAAATAAATATTGGAGAGATATATAAATATTGGGAATATATTCCCAGTAGTTTAGTGTTTAAAAATCACCCCACATAGATGTATTTGCTAAAAAAAGACTAAGTTTGTACTCTGTGATATCTAATAGATATCTAAGAATAGTCCAAAACAGACTAGTCTTCAAATAGACATGAATGAATGACTACGCTGTGTAATCTGTCTATTTGTTGACTAGCCTATTTTGGACTATTGTTAGACGTCTATTGTGTTTTCACTGACAAGCCAAATGTTGCCTTATGTTAGCCAAGTTATCTGTATTTAGATGCCTGTTAGATTGTATTTTAAACACACACTTTTTTGGTGGGAGTTGCCATTATTCCCAATAGTGTCATCAATCTGGCAACCTGTATTTGAAAGTATTTTCAATTTTGACTGCAGTTCCCAGTCACCACAACGGAATGAAGCACCAACTTACCCAACATATGTTTTAAGCATCCGATGCCCTACCAGCTGCAACCCATCACTGGGAAACACCCATATGCTCTCATTCACACACAAACTACGGACAATTTCAGCTTACCTAATTCACATGTATCACATGTCGTTTGACTGTGCGAGAAACCGGAGCACCCGGAGGATACCCGAACTCCACACAGACACGCCAACTGACCCAGCCGAGGGTCAGTTAAACCAGCGACCTTCTTGCTGTCTACCTACTGCACCACAGCGTCACCAATATATATCCATTATATATCCATTATATATATATATATATATATTTGTAAATTTGTATATATTGTAAAGAAAAAAAAAAAAAAATATATATATATATATATATATATATATATATATATATATATATATATATATATATATATATATATATATATATATTTTTTTTTTTTTTACATTTTTTTTAAGGGTGTACGCGTATTCGTATTGAACCATTCGGTACGAGACTTTCGGTTCAGTACGCATTACAAACCGAAAGATTCAATTCAGACAAACATCTAAAAAGATAAAAGGGAGTACGTACCAGTTCTTCAGGTACAATGGGCACAACTCACCCCTGCCGATCAGGTACATTGCAAGCACATGCCACCATCACCGCTACCAAGAGAGTCGTGAAAAAAAAAACATCTGAGAGATCTTAATCGGTAGTGAAAACGTAGAGTTTTAAGAAAATGTTAAATGTAATAGAGCCCCGTTACATTATTCCTTCAAAAGCCCATTTCAGTTCAAATTTCTGCTTTCAGATCCACTGAAATGGCAGGTGACAGTCAAATCAAGCAGATCTGTGCTGTCTGAGGAAAAGGTGTATAGTCATCTTTCTGAAAAGTTCCATATACAAACTAAATTGTTATTTTCTTATTATTTGTTTAACTGCTACAATACTATATTTATTTTTTATAGGAAGCTTTTTTTGTTTTGAGTATAAAGAAGGATTTGTTTAATTTGCTGCTAAGAAGAAACCCCGGAAGTATAGCTCTATTACTGTTTAAAGTAAAAGAAAAAAAAAACAAGTTAATACTTTTATGTTGTTAGTTTTAATAGATTAAAAAATTTAAATCAGAGAAATCCTCTGGCCTCTTTCTTTTTTTGCTATATCGAAAACGTACCGAACTGTGACACCACTGTATCGTATCAAACCGAACCATGATTTTTGTGAACCGTTACACCCCTAATATATATATATATATAATATATCTTAAAACTATTATGCGTTAACGCATGCGATTAATTGGAAATAATTACGCATCAAAAAAAAAAAAAAAGCAATTGACACAGTTGCAGGTTTTTTTAGTTTCTGTTGTGGTTGACGTGTGTTTAACCTGCAAAGAAACATGGATAAGACAAAGGAAGCACTTTTTTAAGGCAAGTTTCAGTATAAAAGACCTAATGTTGCATCACCAGGCTCTCTAGAGTTTCACTCCATTTCGGGTTTAACTTTCGACTTCTGTTTTAATGGAATTTGATACCGCATGGCGAATGAAAAAAAAACTCCACATTTCATGACTCGGTGGTCCTTTCGTTGATCGCTGCTTACATGGTAGACCCGTAATAAGAGTATTATCTCAATCATATTAATATTTTAGTATTGGTGCCCATGCCGGATGAGGTCGCGAGCTGTCAGACAATATTTTATTAAGTTTGACGTGTTTCCCCTTAAAGGCAAGTGTATGCTTCGCATTGTTGTGCCAGAATCCTTGTGTAATACAGCCATAATTTAGAACGTTTAGTTTAAGCAAATTTAAAGATACCTACCTGTAGCAATTACCCTTTACTGTAGCATTTCATATTGCAAATTAAGTGTGCAAGATTTTTTTAATTAAATATCAATAAAACTAATTATTCGTTATTGACAATGAAACACAAATAGTAAACCTAGATGCACATTTAATAATTTTCCTTTGGCTTAGTCTCTATTTCAGAGGTTGCCAGAGCGGAATGAACCCCAACAATTCCAGCATTTATTTTACACAGCAAATGTCCTTTCAGCCACAACCCAGTATTGGGAAACACTCATTCACACTCATGCACCAAGGCCAATTTAGTTTATATTTAGTTCACCTATACCACATGCTTTTGGACTGTGTAGGAAACTGAAGCACCCGGAGGAAACCCATGTGAACATGGAGAGAACATGCAAACTCAACACAAATGCTAACTGGCCCAGCCAAAACTTGAACCAGTGACCTTCTTGCTGTGGGGCAACAGTGCTAACCACTGAGCCACCATGCTCATATTGTTGTTGTGGGAAAAAAACATATTATAAAATAACATTTTGGGCAATGCTTATATCAGCCACCTTTCAAATTGACAAAAAAGTGAGTTTTTTTTATAATCCTCTAACATTTCTTTTTAAGACGTATAATTCAGTTCTGTTATTCATAATCTCCCTGTAATTATGTTGTGTAATTTTATGCTCATTTAATTGATTGGACACATTATTAACTGCTGATAAAACATCATGAGGGAAATATAAACCTCTCCTTGTAAACCTCATCTTTAATCCCTAAAAACTAATTGCCGTTTCTACGCCTAAATGAGGCCACTGTCGAAAAATCCCAAAGACCGACTGGCTGTTTGTTTGCTGAGGGCTCAACGCACTGAAGTGGCAACAAAAAAAAATCTTGCGGAGTATAATCTACTCAGTGCTGTGCTCTCTGTAGCTCTCAGAGCCCTTGACATCAAACCCAACTGCATTTAAAAGCTGCCATATGGCAAGAGGGACCCGACTCAATGACTTTGATGCAAGATTCAGCTCATGCATCTTTGAAATCACACCTGATGTTGGGCCATGTTTTCATGTCACTTTAAATTGCCGACTTCACTTCGCACCTTTCATATCATGCTAATGATCAAGATTTTAGCACTGATTTGCTTTGTTTTAAGGCAAAGCACTGCAGGGGAATAGGTTAATAAAACTAAAAATATTTTCACTGAACTTTTAAAGTAGATTGAACATTTTTCTAAAAGTTCTAAAGGTTCAAATATTGAAATTATGTATTCTTATGTGCTAATTTGCATTAATTTCTAGCACAAAAATCTGCACTGTGCGTCAGGATAATGCTATTTATTCGTAGGCTATAATGACTCTGAATAAAGGTAAATCTTAATTAAAGTTATAGCATTTCTTCATTTTTCTCAAACAATGACCCAAAGATGTTGCTCTAGATTTCCCTTCTCATGTATGGCATTGCAAGGTGCTGTCCCTGGTGCTGAATTGTTTGATATGCATGGTAAAACTCACATTTAAATGAGGACCATTTACTTTTTTGTCATGTCCTTAATTTATAATTAGCAATGAGCTCAGCATCTGTGACGCAAAAAATACTCAACCATGACTAACCCTTAATCTCGAGTCTCAATCCATCAAAAGTGAAATTTGGTTTTATTTTCCCAGCTGCTTTTAAATTTTTATCATAGTGGATTAAGAGATTTTAATGAGTCTGCAATGACTTAAATAACTTATTTATGAATTCACTCCCAGTGTTCATCAAGATTCTTTGGATTCATCTTCACTGCCTCCTCCTTCATCTTACCTCATGACATGCTCAGTAATGTTTATGTCTGGTGACTGGGCTGGCCAATGCTAGAGCCCCTTGACCTTCTTTGCTTGCAGGAACTTTAATGTGAAGTATGAGAAGGAGTGCTATCCTGCTGAAGATTTTGCCCTCTCTTGTGATTTATAATGTAATGGGCAGCACAAATGTCTTGATACTCATGCTGTTGATGTTGCTATCCACTCTGCAGATCTCTCACATGCCCCATACTGCATGTAACCCCAAACCATGATTTTTCCTTCACAAATACCGACTGATTGCTGTGAGAATCTTTGGATCTATAAGGATTCCAATAGGTCTTTAACAGTATTTACTGGGATGCAGTTCAGCAGATAAAACATTGGAAAAATCTACCTTCTTACACTTTTCCAAATGATCAACTAGAAGTAAGATATTTTTATTTTGTTTTGTCACCTGGGATTGATGACAAGACTTTTGTCAGAGAGTGTACATATACTGTACCCTATGGCAGAAAAAAGTGTGAGAGGAGTCATAAAAAGTTGGATAGCCATAAGAAGCAATATCTAAAAATTGTGTTATATTGTTATTATAATAATAATAATAATAATAATAATAATAATAATAATAATAATAATAATAATAATAATAATAATAATGAAGATTTTTAATAAAAAAAAACTCTTTAAATTAACTTTAGTTTTTGCATAACAACTCTTTAATGTAGCCCACAGTAATTAAACACTGGGTATATATATATATATATATTTAAACACACAGTTATATTCATAGGCTAAAATGTAAAAAAGCCATGATAAGGTATTACTAGTGCAATGGTCCAGACCAACATTATGAAAAAGGGTAGTCTTTATTAAGATCATGTATTAATGCTAAGGTGCAACTTAAGGTTTTGAGAAATGCAGTCCTGAACATTGGATGACTGACACAGAAGAAGACTGGAACCAAAGATTCAAGCATAAAAACTGTTTATGGAATAGTATGATAGGGTATAAATAGAACTTATTAAAGATGCTTTGCAGGATAGATATGGTAGACCAGAAGAATCAGAGGGACCAAAGGAGTAACGACAGCCAGGCACACAGATAGATGTAATCAAGGAGAAAACAGAGGAAAGGACTAGGAGAAAGCACAGTACAAGGACACTGGAGATCATAGGGAACGAGAAATTTAAGTAAACTTGGTAGTCTTAGTAATAGACACTCACTGTGAGAAGCTAGCAGTACTTTGTAGCAACAAGGCCCGACACTGAGTAAGGGATGGTGAGGGTCTTTATGGTGCTGGAGTGATGATGAACGTGGGATTGACGTGCAGGTGCTCAACTGATTAGAACTCAGTTGACTGTGATTGTGATGATTAAGTGAGGGCAGAACCTGGCCGGGCTTTGACAATAATGTCAGGCTAAGCTTGTTTTATTATTTGACAAATCAAAGTGAAAGGTATTTTGTTTTATCACTCCATATTTCTGAAAATACTGTAAACAGAAAAACGAAATAAGGAAACAAGAAAATATAAAATAGTTGTAATAAGATGTTTATAACATACAACATATACCTTACAAATAAAAAAATAAAATAAATTAGCCGTAGTGAGTGTAAGAGTGTATGGGTGATTCCCAGTACAGGGTTGCAGCTGAAAGGGGATCCGCTGCATAAAACATATGATGGAATAGTTGGCAGTTTATTGCGATGTGGCAACCCTGGATAAATAAAGTGACTAAGCCAAAGGAAAATTAAATGAAATAACAATAATAAATGACACACAGTGTTTTTGCCAGCATCTCTAGTCTTAAATGGAGAATTGTGGGTAATTTATGCACTTTTTAAATTCTGACATTTAATGTAATATGTTGACCTTATCAACATATTGTTCTGAAAACTTGTTTTTAAATGGTGCGTTGTAACCAAAATAACAATATTGTCATTTGAAGTTAAGCTAAATAAATTAAGAAAACAACCCAGATTGAATTCAACTGCATTCATATTCACAGAGGAAGTATCCCACAAGGCATTGTTTTTTATTATTGAGGCACAGAAGCATTTACCATGTATCTCACATCTCCATCAGTGGGAGGTGTTTGAGCTGACTGAATCACCTAAACCAGTGCTTCTCAGTCCTGAGGTCCTCAAGCTGCTCAACGCTGTTATTGTTGACTGCAGAGTACATATATGGACCCACTTCATCACCATTTTCCTTAATTACAGTGTAATTACATACCTAATCATCTATTGTATATTTCCAAATTCTGTCATTGGTTTTACCTCCTCTTGAGTCTTAAAAATGCCTTAAAAAGGAGAAATTCTGTAGTGCATTTGATGTCTTACCATTTAACAAAAGCTCTTCTTCAGTGTGACAAAGTTCAACAAGACACTTTCCTCAGGCTGGGAGTTTGATTAAAAAGAGCAAATAGCTACTGGATGTGTTCACTGAGATTCATTGTTTTTTGACATTCCTGATCGCACCGCAAAACATATTTTGTGCTTCAAGTTGTAACATCTAATTCTCTACTTACAGTTAACACAACCATTAGCATGAGCGCACAACACAGTTGGCATGAGCGCTCATGCATCAAAGAGAGGCGCGGTCTTTCAACGTGATCCCTGGCCCTTACTTATCCCACTTCAAAGAAGTTTTACGGATTTTGATATATTTTTGGGAAGTCGCAAGCGTCTAGATAATTCTAGGAAAATACGACAGTACGTTGGGAAAGCGTGCAGTCCTGATAGGGAGGACGCTGCGGAGGCCACCTGCTACCCAGTGGGGAGATATGATGGCAAAATATATGGACTAGCCCTGAGAAGAAGGAGTATGCTTATAATAAGATAGTTAGCAGAGAGGAAAGACACAGGCTCGCCCGAAAGGGGGGACTGCACTGTGGCTGAATAAGCATATGGGATTGCCTAGTGGGGATCACGCATAGCGGGCGCCTATACCCAAAACACGGGCTGACCAGCAGGCAGACCTACAATGTAGTGGGCTAGCAAGTGACTCCTCCGCTAAGTCAGTGCTGGGGGCCTCGGAGGAATCTGCAGGGCTCACCTAATGGGGAACTTTACTGACTAACTTTTACCGACTTTGTCGACTTCTCGCAAATCAGCCAAGTTTAGCCAGAGGTGGCGCTCCTGGACCACTAATGTGCACATCGTCCTCCCCAACGCACACGCAGCGGACTTAGTGGTCCGAAGAGCAGTGTCGGATAGTCGGATGCAGTGCGAAGCTCACAAGCCTGGGTTGGACCCACCCTGGTGCAGCTCGGCCAGCGCCTGCGCCTACGCTTGGTAGCGCTGGTAGGTGGCCATCGCGTGCAAGGCGGATGCAGCCTGGCCCGCAGCCATGTAAGCTCTAGCTCCATGTAAGCTCTCAGTCCAGCCGCTGAGCTGGGGGATAAACCATCTCCAACCCACGGCTGAAGCAGCCCGGCACGGCTTACATGTCCATTTCAGGATCCGTCTTGACAGCTGGATCTTTACCGTCTTGAGAGGTCTGGATCATCATCGGACAATGAAAGCCCACCCTACGATGTCGCGGCGGATGTCTGGTCTCCGGTGTCATCGAGCGTAAGGGCTGCCATCTGGTTAGACGGATCGCTTCCCCCGCCCGAAGCTTGGATGGAGCGCTTGGAGGTTCGCGGGTCCGTGGGCGACGGATTATCTCTCGCTGAAACCCTCAGATCTGCCCGAGTGCCCGCTGCAGTGCAGAGGACAGCTGGGGTGGTTTGCCCTTTTGCAAAGGCTAGCCGCGATCTTAACTGTGCAACAGTCATGGCATCGCAATGACGACATGAACTGCCCGAGAGCAGCGCATTAACGTGCTGGACCCTCAGGCATGAAACGCAGTGCCCATGCTCATCATCCGGGGACAGGAAACCACCGCATCCAGAAACGCACGGTTGGAGCACCATCCTGAAAAGGATATGTTGCACGACTGTGTTGCTCTTTTTGTGATGTTGCAACTTTATACGCACCGCTCTGTAGGACTGGACCCAAAGAACGCCAGGCAAGGTAGAAACCCAGCTCGACCGTCTGCCGCTGCGAGTACACACTCTGGACCGGGAGAATGCTCTCGTTCACTCGAAATCAGGAGGAACCCTCATCGACTCTCTCAAAAGGCTGAAATAGTCTCTGAAGCGAAAAGGATGGCGTTTCATTGCTTTCCCTGTCCTTATATGCGGAGCTAATTGGTAATAAGTTCCAGGTGCGCAAGCTTACACTGCCTTTCATTGCCTTACGCAGGCATTTCATTGGCCTGTTATATACTCTTTCAGACAATTGGCTTTCTGAAACGAAATCCCCATTTCGTGGATTAATAATTAAATCCACTGAAAGCATTGAAGGTCCCCATCTGAAGGGGAACTACTTTCTTTCACCATTCATTTACATCTGCAGCTGATGTCAGAACAGCAGAAACCCTTGCTACTTCACCAACATCACTTTATAGTTAGTATTTGTGTGATTATCTACCAAAATATCTAAAGTAATGACAAAACTGTTGATTTTGCTGACATTTTATGATTATAAGGCTAAACAGCATGAAATGCCATCAGTCTACAGAGATTTCCCAGTATTTCTCTTTTGCAATCAAGATATCACAATAACAAAAAAAAGCAGCACAATCACTACCAGATTGCTGTTGTGTTTGCGATAAGGAAAATATTACTTTACATCCATAACAACATTTATACAACAGTTCATTTATATATATATATACATATATATATATATATATATATATATATATATATATATATATATATGTTTATTTGGCCTTAGTCCCGTATGGTTGCGGGGTAGGCTCTTTGGAACAAGTCCTCCATTTAGACTTGTCCATATGATAACAACTTTTTTTACACATTCCGACCGGCCTGTCGTCTGGGCCTGTCACCCTCATACACTACGGACAAATTAGCCAACCCAATTCACCTGTATATATATATATATATATATATATATATATATATATATATATATATATATATAAAGAAACTATTAGTTTATTTTTAGATAGCATAAAAGATAGCATTTTATTCTATCTTCAAGTGATCATGTTTTATCACCACATAAGTATGCAAAGTACAATTACAAATAAAAATGAGATTTTTATTTATTTATTTTTGTTATTTCTGAGCAGTGTTTAAATTTTTACTGGTGATCTGATCTACTGTTCTGTAAAAAAATACCAATTATCTGTTTTGATTGGCTGACTTTAGACACATACAGTGATGCTTGTTTAGTGGGATTTAAGTGCACTTTTTAATACCATTTCTCGTAATGCTTCAGATAATTCATTTCTGTTGGCATTACTAGTGTTCTTCTCATTTGTTTTATATTTATTTCTCTGGTTAAACTTAATTAGCCCAAATATTTATCATTTTCCTCACCTGTTACTACAGGCATTCCTCAAGACTCTGTCTTGGCTCTGTCCATATTTGATTCTTAAGCAATATTCTTAAGTTAAATTTCAATAAAAAAATGTAAAAAATCTTCTAGTACTAAGTCTAATTCTGCAATACACACAATTGCTTTTATTGTAATTACTTAAAATCACAACATATCTCCTGCTTTACATTGGCTTCCTGTTAAATATTATCTTGAGTACAAATATCTGCTTTTGCTTTTAAAGCTTCCATATTCTTGATTAACTTAACTTGATTTACATTCACACTCCCACACAGACTCTTGGGTTATTATCTAAATCAGTGTTTCTCAACCATGTTCCTGGAGGACCACCAACACTGCATGCTTTGGATGTCTCCTTTGTCTGTCAAACCCATTAGAAGTCTTTCAGTCTCTGGTAATGAGCTGATGATCTGAATCAGGTGTGATTGGTTAAGGAGACATGGAAAATGTGCAGAGCTGGTGGTCCTCCAAGAACAAAGGTGAAAAACACTGGTCTAAATTAACTGGCTTTAATCAATTAAATAATATTAACTGTTACAGAATGAATATAGGAACACATTGTTTGAACACTGTTAAAACTACATACAGTAAAAGTTATAGTTTCACAGCTCCCTTTGCTCCAGTTTTATATTCTAATAACTACTGCAAATATTGTGCTTGCTATTTCTCAGAATCTTTTTAAACAGCGCGATTTATACTTCAATTTAGTTCACCAACCGCTGGTACAGAAAACCTGGGGTTAAGTGGTTTGTGTGCAAAATGCTAATACATGGGGCTTTTATTGACATAGCTAAAATTAACCCATCTGGTTATTGGAATCCTCCACTTGGAGTCGCCTGGTTCAATATTCCCTCTGAAATATGTGCCATTTTTCATCTTTTTTACTTGACATTTCAAGCGTGGTCCTGGGTTTAAAATGGTAACTAACCTTAGCTGACCTCACATCAGTATCTACTCGCAAACAAGCGTGCACAGTGTAACGATTTATTTGGAACATAAAAACACATACACATAGAAACACATCTTAGCAAACCGGACCTCATATAAGAGCACAATAGAGACCGAACACAAATGCAAACATCTGCAAGCAGCGTTTCCCCCTTTTTTGATTTCCTCAAATCCATTCTGCTCTGTTGACTATCCTGACGTTGTGTTAGATGTTTTGTGTCACTCCTGACAGCAGCATCATCTCATTTCTGATGGGCCAATCCTCCAGACACATTGACAGCTGTAGGTGTGTTATACATTCTAATAAGACAGATTAAAGTCGATTCGGTATTAAACGGTACGGCATATCAAAATACAGTGGCTATAAAAAATATTATTTCACTGTAAATCAGACACTCCAATCGTAATCGTTAAACCAGCACATACATAAATAAATATCATTTATATGGGTTATAAATCTCAATACAAACTCGAAGTATTAATATAGTAGTTGAATTCAACGCCATGCCTCCTAAGACTATATATATAACTCTAACATGAATCTCATCACTCGTCATGACTATGCTATGCTAACTCAGAGGCTCCATCGTAGCAGGAGGAATGTAGAATTTGGCACTTTGAACCTTGGCCTTGTTTCCAGGCTAATCGGGCCGTCCGCTACATGCTACGGGACAATCTGAGTTCATAGTCATAAATGGCCGTGACTGATGTAACGCCACGCGGTGCTGGTGTTTTGGCTGCGTGTGAGGCTCAGGGCCGCCATGCTGAGCCCATACAGACCACAGCTGGGATGGGTGATCCAGATCCACAGCTGTCCGGGTGAAGGCTGAGGGTCTCGAGCCCCCATCACCGATTTAGCTCGGCTGGCACTCGTTCTTGCTGCAGGTCGCCTGCCGCTCGATACGCCAAGTGCCCTCCTCGTACGTGCAGTAGCAGATGGTGCATTCGTCAATCTTCACCTCTCGGCCGGCAGGGATCACCGATGTGTCCGCGTAACAGTTCGGCCCTGCACACACAAATGAGAGAGTCCGCATCAAACTGAGAAAAAAGCCTGCCAACAAGAATACATCCTGTGGTTTTGAGTGGCAGGGATCAAGCTGAAAACCTGTGTCAAATAACCTCATGTAAAATGTATGATGTTCTCAAGTTAGCAGTCAATCAAAACACAATATAACAGTTCTTTCCCTGCATGTAAAGGCTTACAGAATGAAAATTAAATAAGAAAAATACTAAATTCAAAGGGTTAGCATAAATAAAAATAAAGAATTTGTCATTAAATACTCACCTTCCAGTAGTTACACCCCTGAGACCTTGGTTCATCTTTGGAAGTGTCAGGGTTCTGGCACTCTGGTCATGTAAATTCTTGTTTTGGTGGCAGAATCCGGACACTAGTCATGTCTAATCCTGTTCTGTTGTGCTCGGCTCAAGTTTTCTTGGGTCGAGCACTTGTTTCACTAGTTTTTTTGTCGTGTGCTTCAGTGTTGTGCTTGTCTTGTCATGAACATGCGGTTAATGAGTTCTCTCATTGGCTGCATGTTCTTGTCCTGTTTTATGTAAGCGCATGGCTTGTGTTGTCTCTCTGTGTCATGCGCTCTCCCGTCTATTGTCTAGTCCCACCCTCCTTGTTAACTCATTATTAGTTTGTCATGTTCACCTGTTTGTGTCAATTTACTTTTGCTTTATAATCCCCTCATGTTTTCAGTTCTGTGCCAGTTTGTCGTCTACACTCCCCCTGTGTTCCTGCTCCAGTCTTGCCGTGCCTTGCCTTGCCTTGCCTTGCCAGCCCAGCCAAGTTAGTGTGTTTTGATAATGTTTTCCCCCTCGGGGTAGTTTTGTTTTGCCTTTTATTTTTATTTTATTATTCATAAATACCCATTATTTCTTTGCACTTGAGTCCTCGCTCCTTCTCCCCTCATCGACCGTGACACGAAGACAAATTTGGATATTTTAAATAAAATCTGAGATCTCCCTCATCCTTCATTGACTCATTCAAAGTCCAAAAAACAACATCCTCAAAACAGACTACATGCCTTTCGAGGTTCAAACTAAATATTTTCAAGATACGAGAACACTTTTGTGACCACATAATACAAAAATTATATATTTATACAGGTATATATATATATATATATATATATATATATATATATATATATATATATATATATATATATATATATACACACACAACACAATATAATGCTTATTTCAAAATATTTCTCTTTACTATAAATTACAATAGTATTTTAAATGTGTAACACCTGGTTTTATTGGATTTCTTGTTTTTGCTGTAATATACTATAATGGGTTTCTGTTTAGTACAGCATATTATTTACAGTAAATAACTGAACTTAACTATTATGCCTCATATATTTCATTGGCAATTTTATTGATCACTAAGATATGATTGACTTGTATATAAGTTTCTTTGATTTAAAAATTAAATTTATTAGCTTAGATATAGCTAAGCTACTTTTGCCATATAGCTTTTAGCTTGGCTTGCTACATTTCCCAGAGGGTAGCTTTTAGTGTAGTTAAGCAAAATTTTAAGTAGAGTAGCTAATAGCTTAGCTCACTACATTTTTCAAGCTTTCCCAACACTGAACACTGCATTAGAAACACCTCACATACTGTGTTAATTAGTTTTTTGTAAATTGATGCAAAAAATATACAATAAAAAATAGCTTTACAAATGTACATCTTTTTTAAATCTAAATATTAAAAGATATATTTTAGATGCTGATGCTGATTTAAATGCATTATCACTACCTTGTAAAAGGGGTATATAAAAAGTCACTAGTTAATAGTGAGAAATATTGCTTAAACTAAAGTGTTACAAAATGAGATATCTGAAGCGATTCCATTTTTTTATATGGTTACTACTGTAACAATGAAAGTGGATGTGTATTTTATAACAGCATTGTTAGGTTATTTAACATGTTTCTAAGAACTAATTATGAACATTTGGGGTGTGAGTCTATGCATCTCATGTCTACGAAAATTCAAGTATCAATTAGTTATGACATTAGTTACTGACATTATTTTTATTAAATCCCCCCAAAAATAACAATTACAAAACCCCATTAGAAATCTTAAATCTCAAGGGATCCCATGGTGGACTCTTCTTTGGACTTTAATGTCATACCTGTACCACTCTATTGCCCTTTCTCAGGGAGATTGACAGGTGATCTGACCATTCCAACATTATCCACTAAACAAAGAAAACCATACAGTAAAGTTAGTGAAAAATAACTCTTATATAAATAACTATATTAGGTACACTTTACTAGAAAAGTGATGTTCAGTTGGTAATAATGGGCCCACAGTGTGCCAAGAAAATATCCCCCGCACCATTCCACCACGACTATCAGCATGAACCATTGGTACAAGGCAGGATGTATCCATGCTTTTATTTTGTTGATGCCAAATTCTGACCCTACATCTGCATGTTGCAACAGAAATTGAGATTCATCAGACCAGGCAACATTTTTCCAATCTTCTATTGTCAAATTTTAATGAGCCTGTGCGAATTGTAGCCTTAGCTTTCTGCTCTTAGCTGACAGGAGTAGTGTGGTCTTCTGATGCTGTAGCCCATCCGCCTCAAGGTATGACGTGTTGTGCATTCAGAGATGCTCTTCTGCATACCTCAGATATAGTGGTTATTTGAGCAACTGTTGCCTTTCTATCAGCTCAAGGCCATTCTACCAGTCTAGACCATTCTCTGTAAACCCTAGAGATGGTTATACATAAAAATCCCAGTAGTTCAGCAGTTTCTGAAATACTCAGACCAGCCCGTCTGGTACCAACATCCATGCCACATTCGAATTCACTTAAATCACCTTTCTTTCCAATTCTGATGCTTGGTTTGAACTGCAGCAGATCATCTTGACCATGTCTACATGCTTAAATGCATTGAGTTGCTGCCATATGAATGGCTGATTTGAAATTTGTGTCAATGAGCAGTTGCGTCTTGCAGTGAGCATATAAACCTAATAAAGTGGCCGGTGAGTGTAAATGTATAAATAAATCTTTATTTATTTAATGTAATTCCGACTCTCAATTAGCCAGTAGCTGTTGACAAGCATTTACCAAGTACCAGTAAAAAATTGTCTGATTCCTACAAGAATGTCTGTGGGTTTCATTAATAATTTAAAATAACTCTACAACAATCAATCAGTTCTTCAGAGTCAGTTTTCATTGGCAGTCAATGTTGGAATGCACAAGATGGTATCTGATTAATTAAAAAAATGATTCCTGTTTCATTTTGAATCAGACATGAAAAATTACTCCAAGTAAGGATGTCAGGCACATCTAAACTTATTAAATTGGATTCAAATTGCTAGGTTGAGGTCTTACGCATCATTTTAAATGATTCATTGCAAACAACAAGTTCATGAGAGTCATTTTTCATTGGCATTCAACTCTGGTGTCCACAAGATAGTATCCAATGAAACAGAATTTACACACAAACAAGACATTGCCAGTTGTAACTAGATTTTTTAGTTGCATTAGGAATTTCTGTTGCAGTCTGGACCCCTAATGCAACTCACTTTATCACTTATCTTGACAGCATTCTTTGCCGAACCCACAGATGACAATCAGTCTTCATCCCAGCAGTGTTAGAATCCAAATGATAATTGTTCCTCCACATCTTCACACTAGAGCGCACGGTTTACTATCAGGACTTCCATAAAACATGACTGTATCATAACTTTAGAGAAGAGGTGGTGTAATTGCTCAGCTTCTGCTGCACCATAAACATTTATCAAGCCCCAAGTGCAGAGTCAAACCTTTAGTGTGCTAATCTATAAAGCTCTTCCATTACATACATTTTTAACTACTCTTCTGCAAGAGCTTTCTCAAAATGTAAAAAATTTATACAAACTTATGCATTTAAAACTGAATCTGGCCAAAATGCCTTTAAGACTTGCTAAAGAAAAGCTGATCTCTGGAACTGAGGAAACCGGCAGTCGCAAATGGAAAAAATTAAATACAGACATGGTCTATATATGTAGGTATTTTAAGCAAACATCCTGCAACAGTATTTAGAGCTGTGTTAAAGTGGATTGTGGGAGTGCTTCTTACGTATAATTAGCAGTTGAGTTTATAGGGAGTGATACCCACTTGCCAGCAACCTCTTTTTATGTTTCAGTCTGCTCTTTACTGTCCTAATATAACTTTAAAGTCAATGAACAAAATATATATGGTCACTTTTAGTGCACTTTGGGCACAGCTATGCCACATCAAGAAAAATAAATGGCTTGTCACATTCTGAAAAATGTGTTAACTGGAAGAAGAAAATTTAAGACAAGCTTGGATATAACCTGATATTTTTAAAATGCTTTGAAGCTTGAATGATTGGATGAATGGCTTTTCACTGCAGGACAATCAAGCATGATCAGTTCAGAAAAATAAAGCCCACTAAGTCAGAACAGGCTGAAGTACTGTGCTGAGTTTGGTGAACACAGCTTGAAAGCTCTGACTGGAATTAGGGGCATTTTACACAGTACACGATCGGCAGCAAGCTTTGCATGCATTTGCCATATAAATGAGAGGGGGTGTGAAACCGCTTCAGCTCCTTGCTACACCGTAAAAACAAATCCATGAAATTTATGGTAAAAAAATGCATCTGTCATTGAAAGACCTTGGCTGTAAAGATTTGCTAGCAATCTATTAGTCTTTACTGATTGACTTTTACTGATATTTTCAGTCGAAATTTATTGTTAACATACCAACCAACTGTGGTAGTGTTGTGGTATATTGTATGTTGGGGGGAAAAAAACTGAAGTTCATTACACATAACATTTGTTTACTATGAGGTGAACAGTAATATGCATTAAAAAAAATTGTAAATAAATGTAATAATCAACAATTGTAACAGCTTATAGCTAATGTTTACCATTTATTTATGTTTTTTATTTGCATTATGGGACGTTTAAATGCACAGTGTGTAATTTTTGCCATTAGAGGACACGTATTCAAAACAAGGTGTAGTTTTATGCCATGACTGAGTGTGAAATCAATTTGTAATTATGATTTGGTTCAAAAGCAGCATTTAAGAAAGGTCAAGTTTTTAGTAACAAAGATGGGCGAATGATCACTATTTTGCCAACAAATACATGAGAAAATTATTGAAATGTTTAAAACAATGTTACTCAAGAAAGATAGCAAGACATTTGGATCCCCTTCAACAGTGCGTAACATATTTAAAAGATTCAAAGAATCTGGAGGAATTTCAGTGGGTAAAGGACAAGGGCGCAAGCCTAAGCTGAACTACTGGCATTTCCGATCCCTCTGCATCAAGAATCATTACATAAACAATGTCACCACATGAATGCCTTGGCAAACCTTTGACAAGTACCACATTACATAGTTACATCCACAAATGCCAGTTAAAACTGTACTGTGTCAAAAGGAAGCCCTATGTTAACAGTGTCCAAAAACGGCATTGACTTCTCTGGGCTCAAAGGCATCTAGCATGAACTATCACATGGTGGAAATGTGTACTGTGGTAAGATGAATCAGTATTTCAGGTATTTTTTGTGAGAAATGAACATCACATGGTCATAGAAGAAAAGGATCATCCAGACTGTTACCAGCAACAAGTCCAAAAGCAAGGGTCTGTCATGGTATGGAGTTGTGTCAGTACTATTGGCTAAGGTAACCTGCACTTCTGTGATGGTACTATTTATGCTAAAATGTACATAAAAATATAGCTGCTTTCCTTTCCAGGGACGCTTATACATATTTTAACAAAACAATGCAAAACCACATTCTGCACTCATTACTCATTACAAAGTCCTGGTTGTGGAGAAAGAGGATACAGGTTCTTGACTGGACTGCCTGCAGTCCTGACCTGTCTGTAACAGAGAATGTGTGGCACATTGTGAAGCTCAAAATGCAACAACTTAGATCCCACACTGTTGCTAACCTTAAGACATGTTTGCAGGAAGAATGGGACAAATTACACCTAAAACATTTCATCACTTGATGTCTTCAGTCCCTAAATGTCATAAAAGTGTTGTGAAAAGGAATGGCAACATTACAAAGTGTTAAATGCTTTACTGTTTATTTTTTATGTCCTGCAAGAACCACAATTGCAATATGTGTTTATTTTGAAAAAATAAAATAAATAAATAAAAATCACGAGGAACACATTAAATGTTTGTTTGATTGTCTGAAATGAAATACAAGTCATTTAATTTAGAAACCACTACTTTCTTTTTTAATTTTGATTTGGGATTGTACAATATAATTTTTAATTATTTTACTGTAAAATTATATGAAATTGCCTGTTAGATGTATCATAGTTTTTATAGTCACATTTTTACAATCTTTTTTCTACAATATATTGCAATCATTTTTGCAATCTTCTTCCATTCCTCCCTCTATTGTAGTATATAAATACACTCTAAAAGTAATGGCATGTTGTAACCCAATGTTGGGTCAGGTATGGACAAACCCCAACACCTGGGTTAAAAGTGTCATTTAAATTTAATTAAAAAAATTTACCTCAATGTTGGGATGGCCATATTAGACTTAACAATGGGTTACAGCAACCCAGCATTTTAGAATGTGGTGCATTCTATTGTGCACAAAAGTGAAAATGTTGTTTTATAAAATGTGTTTTTTCTTTGCAAAATAGAAGACAAACTAAATAAACTGGAATGCAAAATTAGCTAAATCACTTATACTCCCTGGACAGTGAATGCCACTACACAGGAAATCAGGAAATCAATTTTGAGCATATATGGCTGCTCTGCAGGGAACTAAGCATAAATGCTTTATTAGTATGCAGCAGCCTCAAAAAAAAAACACTAAAAAGTATGGTCATGTAGAGCGTATTTACCAGCAGGAAGCTTGAGAATGAGTTTGGAAAGCTCTTGCTGCTTTCATTTCACTGAAATAAACCTGAAATTCATGTGCCATGTAAAATCACATTTATATATTAAAAATTTCAATGGAAGTTACTTATTAACTATGGAAATGGCCAGAACAGGCTGCAAGACTGTGGCAAATTTGGAGAATATAGCTTGAAACCTGCAGGAGAAGTTACAGTACTTTTATATGTTGAAAGTATAGTTTCAGGTAAGAAGAAAAAAACATAAAGCTTCCTCCGCACAGATTGCACTTCCCCTTTTCACATTATCCAAGCAACAAAAATTGGTATTCAGCCTCTAAAAGACATTATCATAGAAGATGGAAGACTACATAAAAAGCATGCAGGCACATCAATCATCTTGAATATTTGGCCGGTGCTGTCAAGACATCACCCAATCCATATTTATAATAATTTCAGAGCAAACACTTCACTTTCTACCCCCAAATGAAAGCAAAAGCAGCTGGCACAGCTGATTCACCCTCAGCTTTTACATCTCAGATCCCCTTATAGCTTTGTACTCCATGTCTGTTAATATATCTGACATATATGTTTAACTATTGCCTAACAGAGCATGATTATGAATTGTAAAAAAATAAAAAAAATAAAAAGAAGAGATGCACCAATCAGCTACCATTAAATCAGAACAGGACAGTTTCTGTTGTAATACTGTTTGCGATTTGTAGTTTTGTTTTATGTGGGTCAAGCTCTGTTTTATACACAAACTCTTCTGCAATCATTTTATATCATAAAGTCAACAAAATATTATCAGTGCTGAAGATACAGCACAGGTGTACCAACAGACAAAATGCTGTACCAGGCAGAATATTTTTGCCTATTGTCTAACCAATTTCTTTCTGCTTGGATATAATTTGCATCATGTAAAGTGCAATAGGTTGAAACAAAAATTGTCAGAGCAATACTGTATATAAAATACCAGAGTAAAAAGATAAATGCTGATTTTGAGGGGTGCCAATTTGTGGGGAGCTCACTAATTACCCCAGTATAATGTTTAACGTGTATATTTGTTTGTTTAGAGCACTGTTGCATAAAATGCAATGTTATACCCAAATGTGCCAATCAGCTACCATTAAATCAGAACAGGACAGTTTCTGTTGTAATACTGTTTGCGATTTGTAGTTTTGTTTTATGTGGGTCAAGCTCTGTTTTATACACAAACTCTTCTGCAATCATTTTATATCATAAAGTCAACATAATATGATCAGTGCTGAAGATAGAGCACAGGTGTACCAACAGACAAAATGCTGTACCAGGCAGAATACTTTAGGTGCCGCAGGAATGCTTGGGTATCGTGGAAAAACACATGATATTCAGCATTAATTTCAATAAATCAAATATTAGTTGAGATTCTGGAATCTCTCTTATGGATGGGTCTCACATAAGCTCCTTGCAGGTTGTAATATGCACAAACACTTCTTTACAATAGCTACGTTTCCATCTATTTTGGATATGCGCATAAAAACTGGCTGATGGAAACGCCAAGATCCACATAAATTTCAAAAATGTGCAGAAAACAATAATGCGCATCACTGAGTAGGATAAACTTTTTAATCAATAAGAAAAGATGCGCATAAACTACAATGGAAATACTTTTACCAAACAAATTCCAGTGTGCGCATTAAAAAAGTCATGTGGTCTTGTTATAAGAGATCATGTGATGCTAAAAATGCGTGTAAATGGACAAACCAGCAGGCTGAGCACACTGTAAAACATCTGAAATGTTGTTTTGGTCATTCTAAATTGCCTTACCATTTAAGTTTTAGTGCTATTATATTATTAATGACCTCCAGAATCAAGAGTGTCTGTGCTCTTATGTATGACACCTTCAAACGCCTCTGCTCGTTTACTGCGTGTCAGGATTGCCTTCTGAGGCGCAAGTCATTAATTAAATGAAGAAAAGATTGAATCAGCTTCTCTTACAGCAGCAAATTCTGTTTTAACTTTTGATTCTTTTGTCGCAGTTAATCAGGAGGTGGCATGTCTTTTATGCAATAATCCAGTTTTGCATATAAAGTGGAAACATAGCTAGTGTCTAGCTTATGGAAGTTTGTTTTGTCATTGTAATGTAATCATTAAATTGGAATTACTTCTTTTAACCCCCCCCCCCCCCCCCCCAAAAAAAAAAGCTTGCCTTGATTAAAAAAAAAAAAATTACAGAAAATTTTTACTTTTTTTTTGTCAATTGTCTAACCGATTTCTTTCTGCTTGGATAAAATATGCATCATGAAATGTGCAATAGGCAGAAACATAAATTGTCAGAGCTATACTGTATATAAAATATCAGAATAAAAAGATAAATGCTGATTTTGAGGGGTGCCAATTTGTGGGGAGCACACTAATTACCCCAGTATAATGTTTAGCGTGTATATTTGTTTGTTTAGAGCACTATTGCATAAAATGCAATGTTATACCCAAATGTGCCATCTAGAAAAGTGAATTGGCATTTTCATTCAGTACTGTATGTCTACTGCTTGTTTTGTATGCTTTAAGTAGCATCATATATATATATATATATATATATATATATATATATATATATATATATATATATATATATATATATATATATATATATTTAATATTTGCATTTTATTTAAAGGCGCCTTTCATGACACTCAAGCTAACCGTACAGGACAGCTAAAACAATCAATTCAAATAAAAACACAATAAAAACAATAGAATACAATGCAAACTTTAAAAATTCAATCGGGTGCAATGCAATACATTTCACAAAGATCAAATCACAACATTTTAATAGTTTTTAATATATTTAACTTCATGTTTCTAAGGAACTTTTTTTTATTTTAATTGGTCAATCATGACATTCCAAGTTATGTAATTCCATGATAACCACTAAATAACACAGCTGGGTATACTACAAATAATTATTTACATTACCACATTGTTTAAATAGCAAACAATTCCACTTTGTGGACTCATGGGTGTGCTGGTTTAAAAAGGAGGTGTGTCAAGGGGCATTGTAGGCTTGTTGCTATTTTGAGGAACTGAAATGGACCACACGAGTGCGTTAGTTATGCACCTATGTGGGTCAAAATGTTTACGCATTGCTTAATGCACACAGGATGCACAGCAATACATAAATGTCTTTACATATTAAAAAAAAAAAATTAAGAATTCAAATGTTACAAAATTATTATTTTCTATATAAATATAAAAACCACTATCTCCATGCCTTCTTAACTTCTGGGCTTTTTCAGTTTATTCATGACAATTTGCATTTGTATAATATTAATATTAGTATCATTAATATTTATTATAAGCACATTTATATATTTTTTTTATTAAAAACAAGTTTAGATTTGTCCAGCTTTAGAGTTTTGGATCATAAGAATATGACTTGTGTTTGGATATAACCACACTTCATTATTATTGTTCATTTATTTGTTTGCTGGAAATTAGAGCTGAATTTAGAAATAGTTTTGAAACAAATATTTAAGCTTAACAAATTAAATTAAATATCTAGTCTAATAGATGTCATCAGTATAGTGAGTTTCCACCGTTCCCTTAGTAAAGAGTAAAAGTAAAGTAAAGAAAAAGTAAAGAGGCCAAATAGGAGACTCTTTCTTTATCCTCGCGCAGATGGACTGCTTAACTTGTCTTCTCGCTAAAACGTTTAGTTTTTTTTTTACTTACATAGTCCGCCATGTAAATAACAAATGCACATATTTTTATTTCCTTAAAACAGCAACATGTCATGTGCTTTAGATTTTGCACTAATTATATTTAAGATCATTAAAATATAGCCCTTTGTGGTTAACAAAAGAGTGGACTAATTATCACAGCTAAGATCAATGTTTCCTGTTTGTTTAATCTTGTGGCATGAAGCCATGTAATAAGTGGCATAATGTACCTCTCTGCAGTTGTTTTTGCAGAATAAAACCTCAGTCTTGTACAACAGTTGTACTCTATGAAAGTTCAAGGCTATATGCTGTGATAATATTCAGCTCAATGTACATTATCCCCTACTTCAAGGTATTAATCATAATTAAATGCAGTGGTTGCCTCTAATTTTAAACTGAACTGCATTGTTCAGGTTCTCTTGTATCTTGCTAAAATAATAGTATTTAAACAAAATCTGCAGTTGGAAACCGATTCAGCTGACTAGCTTAAAAAAAAAGTCGCCAAATGAAATCAACCAAGAAACATCAAGACTGGTGCACCACAAATCAAGACAGGTGCTTCGCATCAACACAAATGGGAGCACAGAAAGTTGAAAAGGGATATAGAAAAATATACGACAGAAAATAAACACAGAAGAAAACAAAGCAGTATGCTTGCTGCATTTTTGGCAGTGCAGAGCAGTGTTTAATCACGCTGAGCAGACCCTTATCCTCACCGCTTATCAAAGCACTGCTGTAGAGGCTAAATTCAAGAGAGAGCACCATTAAAGACTTTGGTCCATTCAGAGATGAATTGCATTCCCTATGGTACAGTGGTAATTGAGATAAAAAGCAAAGGAGGAGGAAAGAAAAGCTTGGATCCTGAAAATGACATGATCTTTTAAAGCTCATTAGAGCTGATGTTCTCTGAAAGAGCCGGGATCACAGCTCACACTGCTCTGAGAATCAGTAAAAGGAAAGCCCTCTAATGCACTTCTTTAGTATGTATGCATTATAAATGCCACTAAATTTACTTACTTTTGTGGAAATGATGACTGGGACAGGATGGATGGGGAAGGCGTATGCAGATTTGCAGGGGTATATTTTATTCTGGAAGTGCCGGTGGATGAACACTAAAACATTAATGAATGACTTCAATATTTTCATAATGAGTCAGACACAGTGCTGCATATACCACGATTCTTTCCCACAAGTAGGGTTTAGTATTTTTGGGGTCTTTAGAAATAAAAGGCCAAAATATCAACTTGTTTAGCTGTTATGTACAGAATACAGGATCATTTATGACTTTTTATTCACACATTAAAGCAAATTGTTACACAAACATGTTAGATGTTGATGTTTCTGTACCTGCTACATCTGTGATATGTTATTTTAAACAGCATTTTAAAGATTGCTAAAAATAGGCACAAAGTAAAAGATAGAGAAAGGAAACCTGCTGTAGATGTCAATGGTTACAGGTTTTCGGCTTTTTTTTTTTTTTTTAAATATCTTCCAACAGAAGAGAGAAATTCATAAAGGTCTGGAACTACTTGAACTTCAGTGTCCTCATTTTGAAATGATACCACATTGCTGATACTCTTCAGGAAAGTATGTTGTTTTCATTGATTTGGCTCAAAGCAGAGTGCTTTTCAAGATTTAACTGTACATAACGTTTTATAAAATAAGCTTTTGGCCATATTTAATGCAAATATATGGCTCTCCTTTTGATTTCCGACATCTTTTAAAAACATACTCCTCTTTGTGAGGTTTGCTTTTCAAATCCTGTACTGCTACTTTCAGGCCTCTCCTAGGCATAAAAGACTGGGAAAATAGTGTTTCAAGAGAATGTAAAGAGAGCTGGAGGTGCTGTGCATATAAAATCACTGTCCTCTACTTCTCTCCTTCAGTATCACAGAGAATCAAGCCCCATTACAAACGGATAAAACCATCAGCGCAACAAATCCGGCTGAACATATTTCTCCGGAGGACGAAAGAAAAAGAAGCAGTATTTAAGATGAGCTGAGACCTAAAAGTGATTTCTGGGGCCTCTCTTAAGCCCCCATGAATATTTCCCCTCCATTTTTTCGTTTTCTTTCTTTTTTTTTTTTTTAAATGCAAGTGATTCCTTTCTGCCCCCAGTAATGTGTATTTTCAGGGCTTCGGGCTCATGCTCAAAATGTTTATTGCAACCTCCTCAGATTATTAGCGACCTCTGTGTCGGAGCACTTCGAGAAGAGGGCTTGTTTGCCTGAACGTTGCCAAGGCAATGGCCCACATGAGAGGAGGTCGACAAAAAGGAAAGGGCTGCAGGGAAATGAATAGCATCTCTTCCTGTTTGTAACACATGTTGGTTATTAGGAGAGATTTTGATTCATCTCTGTGACTCTCTTTTGAATCTGTTATGAAAAGATCTTTCAGACTCACCGACTGATTTTTTCACAGATTCTTTCAGCTGGTTATATCATTATTAATGTACGTAGGTGAACTTTAAAGACTGATTCATTGATTAATGATCATATACAGTTAGGTCTATAAATATTTAGACATTGACACAATTTTAGCATTTTTGGCTCTATACACCAAAACAATAAATTTGAAATTAAACTAACAAGATGTGCTTTAACTGCTGACTGTCAGCTTAAATTTAATTAAATTTTTTAATTTACATTTAAATTGGGTGAAAGCAGTAGGAATTATAACAGTTTGCATTAAGCTGAGGTCACATTAGAGTTTGAGTATGCGATATTCGGTCGTGCTGCGCTGTGAAAAGGGGCAAGATTAAACAAGTTTATTAGATATTTAAAAAAGTGATCGATTGCTCTATGTACAAAAAAAATCTGTACAGAGAGGTCATGTTTTGATCCTCGATTGTTCTCACGCAGTCAAGTGATGCGATTTCGCAGTTCAGAGTTCACTAAGCTTGAACTTTGCACCACAGCAACCTGCGAAACTTGACGCATGACCTTACGTTTCCGTTCTGACGCATTCGCTTGCGTATGAATGGAAGTCTATTGGAGGAAAATTCCAGTGTGACAGCAGCTTTATACAGCGTGCCACCCACTTCCTTTCAGAATTCATTTTGCATTTGGAGTTAATTTCAAACACTTTAAATCAATTATAGTATAAAGCCAAAAATGTTAGAATTGTGTTGATGTCCAAATATTTATGGTCCTAACTGTACTTATAATGATCATATACTAAAAACATCACTGCATTGCTCTTATTGTTCCGGATGAAATAACTAATGTGCAACTACACGAAGATCATGCATGGAACTGTTTTAACAAGCTGATTATCTGAATCAGTTGTGCTGGTATAAAAGAGACATGCAAAATTTTCAGAGAAGTGAGTTCCAATGACCAGAATTGATAACCACTGAACTAAACAAGCATGACTCAGACACACTTTTAAGCAATTTTAAATTACCTTTTTCATTTGTGTAAAGAACATTTTAAAAAGATGAAGAACTTTTTGTTCATTGGAAAAAAAATTTCATGGAAGTAGTGCAAAAATATACTTCAGTGTATGTTTGACTAAGCAATGTGATGCCAACAGTGGTGTAAAGTAACAAATTACAAATACTCGAACAACTGTAATTAGGTAGTTTGCTCAGGAATTGTAATCTGATAAGTAGTTTTAAAAATGTGTACTTATTCTTTCCCTTGAGTACATTTTTAGTGCTGTATCAGTACTTTTACTACACTATTTTCCTTCTACCTGCAATCACTACTTTATTTCTGTCTAGTCAATGGTAATTGGCTAAAGCAGAAAAATCAGTCCTCTGATTCCTGACGAATCAGATTGCACATAGACAGTAAATCGCATCATACCAAACAGCTTCAAATCATGGGCGCTTTATTAATACACCAAACATTTGGAAGCATTAAAATGTCCAAGAAGATGTCCAAAAACCTTACACGAAATGACCCATAGACTGTTCATAGAATCCATGTCACTGATGAGAAAATGAAGGATGTTGACTGTATGATGACTGAAATTACCAAACAGCCTTAAACAATCACTAAATGAAATGAAAAAAGAATGGAAGGAAGGGTCGAATGAAGGAAGGGCCAAACAAGCAACTGAAGTAAGGACCAAATGAAGGAAGAAAGGACCGAACTATGAAGGTAGGAAGGACCAAATGAATGAAGGGCTGAACAAACGAAGGAAGGAAGGAACGAACTAATGAATGAATGAGTTAATGAATGAATGGAGGAACAAAGGAAGGAACAAAAAATGAAGGAAAAAATGAACAAACAAATAAAGGAAGAAAAAGAATGAACAAACAATAGAAGGAAGGAAGGAACGAACAAACTAACGGATGTAGGAAAATAAATGAATGCACCAATACATTTTACGTTTATTCATCCCTTCACAAACTGCATGACACATTAACCTTTCACAGTTTAATACTCAATTGTCACTACTCTTAAGTACTTTTAAAAGGACTTTTTTTACTCATACTTTGAGTAATATTTACAACAGATACATTTACTCTAATTGCAATACATTTTTGGGCAAGTAATAGTACTTTTATGTGAGTATGATTTCTCCGTACTTTTTCAACCACTGGATGCCAACAACTTTTGTTCCTTTTCAAGTTAATGATATTGTCAGGGTCGGTGAGGGGAAATGGGGAAAAAGGAGCGAGGACTCAAGTGCAGAATAAATGGGAATTTATTAAATAATAAAAATAAAATAAAATGCAAAATAAACTACCCCGAGGGGGAAAACATTAACAAAACAAATACATACAAACAGGACTGGGCAGGCTGGCAACGATGATAACTGGAAACATGACAAGACAAGGGTTTAAACAACAACATGTGATGACGAACTGGCACAGGACAGCAAATGTGAGGGGTATATAAACTGTAGAAAATTAACACACAAACAGGTGAACACAATTAACTAATAATGGGTTAACAAGGAGGGTGGGACAAGACAATAGACGGGAGAGCGCATGACACAGAGAGACACACAAGCCATGCGCTCACTTAACAGGACAAGAACATGCAGCCAATGAGAGAACTCATTAACCGCATGTTCATGACAACAAACAACACTGAAACACACGACAAAAGCACGTGACCACAATGTAAACACCAAGCCACGTGCTTTGACAAGAGACGCAAGACACGAGCACACGGTAGATAAACACCTTACCGTGCGCTCACACATAAGCAACGCGCATGCTTCATCTCAGCGCCAACCAAAACTGAAACCAACTAAACGGGGGCGCCGAGAATAAAGCAGCGCGCTGCTGACAGAACAAACACAAACACTAGTACAAGAGCGCGCGCGTCTGAGGGACGCAGAGCGTGCGCGGCCACATCAAGTGGCAGCGCGCACACTCTGCGTACACCCACGACGGCGCGCGCGCGCACAGAGACAGAAACAGGACCAGACATGGAGGAGTAGTGTCAGAGCTCTGCCACCAAAACAAGAATTTACAAGACCAAAGTGGCAGAACCCTGACAGATATGAACTGGGAAATTGTGTCATCAAATTTAAGATTATGTTTGGTGCAGTTCTTTGCACAACACCAAATAAACATTACAAAACAACATAACTGTTTATGATTTGTAAATAAAATATGTTTTCCTCACTTATCTATCTCCATATGGAAGACTACACAGAGTTGTACTTGAGATGCATAGATTTGAGTCTGGTATGGTTCCACAAAAGAGATAAAAACAATGTAAAATCAAACTAAGAAATGAGTGCTCACAGTAGGGCTGAAGGAAATTAGAAAAATCTAGCATTGCGATATTTTGTTGTTCTGTTATATATATTGCAATATGAATACAACTGACTTTTTTCTCTTTATTTGCAAAGAATTCATCATTTTAAATGGTTGGGATGAGTCAAAAACACATGCAAATGATAAATTAGAATACAGACAGCATTGCAGATCCAGCGATATGACTATTGCAAATGATGACATTGCGATAATGATGCTGAAACAATATATTGTGCAGCCCAAGCTCACAGTCCACCCTTAAGTTTGCTTTTGGAAACACTATTGGTTGGTTTTAAGGAAGGGTTCAGGTCAGTGCTTTGCTAGGTGTGCTGTACAAAATATACATGTATCTGAAACATATAACAGGAAATACCTAAAGTAATATATTTCCGATTTGCAAAAAAGTAGTGCCCTCTACTGGATTTGTCATCAGAAATGTGCAACGAAACAAATCTGAAGCAATGTTTTTCTGGTTTTGCCAAATTAATGTAGGCTTAGGCAAGTCTTTTTAATGATCATGCATGGGCTGAAAAATATTTGATCTGATTTAATATTATGTGGCATTAATTACTATGTACCTTGCTATATAGATAATCATTTAGTACAATGCACTCATTACGTACATACATGATTTTGCATTGTACTTATATTTTGAAAAACTACACTGTAAAACCCAAAAAGTTGTGGTAACTCAAACCATTTGAGGAAACCGATTATAACAAACCATTTAAGTTTAAAAACTAATCCTAATGAGTACTGTGAACTTAATCCATTTGAGTAAACTAAACAATTTGAGCACAGTAAAACATATGGAAGCCTGTTCCCGCCACTGAGTGATAAAAAATAAATAAATAAATAAAAATAAAAAAATGTTTGAAAAAAATATAATAATATTAATCAAAAATATATAAATTATAATTAAAATTACAAAGTCAGAATTCTGAGTTTTAAAGTCACACTATCCATTCTAACACTCTGTTTTGTAGAATGATCATCCCTACCACAGATCTGGGCCGTTTTGACAGTATGGTCTTGCCCTTTGAGCTTAAAGCCTATGACATACTAAAAAGCCAGTCTGGTAAGAAAATGTTTTCGTTGAAAAATTAGGTTTTTCATTTTAGTTGCAGCATTAAAGTAGGAACTATACAGAAATGTCAGTTAGAAATGTACATATACCTATGAAAGCCCGTTCCCGCCATAGAAGTTTTGAAGTCAGAATCGCAAGTTATGTCAGAATTCTGAGTTATAAAGGCGCAGTTCAGAATTGCGAGTTATTAAGTCAGAATTGCGAGTTATAAAGTTAGAATTATGAGTCATAAAGTCAGAATTGCGAGTTCTAAAGTCAGAATTCTGAGTTATTAAGTCATAATTGCGAGTTGTTAAGTCAGAATTCTGAGTTATGAAGTCAGAATCGCGAGTTATGTCAGAATTCTGAGTTATAACGTTGCAGTTCAGAATTGCGAGTTATTATGTCAGAATTGGGAGTTATAAAGTCAGAATTCTGAGTTGTAAAGTCAAAATTGTTAGTTAATAAGTCAGAACTCCAAATAATAAAGTTAGATCTGCAAGTTATAAAGTCGCAATTTTGAGTTATTAAGTCAGAATTGTGAGTTTTAAAGGAGTTTCCTGTTGTGGCGATTGAAATGAATAAATGAAGCGTTTCTTTAGGTTCTCTGCTTGTGATTTGGTATGGATTCGCAGCCCAGTTTTCCCAATAAAGGCCAGGAGGTCTGTATACTGTATATTTAGTTGACACTTTTACTTAACTGAAATATGAACTAATACAGCCCTTTTAGTTTTATCCCTTTATAATGTCTATGTAAGATACATGTCTGCATCAAAATTTAAATCATATAATTGTTACACATATAATACATACAGTTGAAGTCAGAATTATTAGCCCCCTTTGAATTTTTTTCTTCTTTTTTAAACATTTTCCAAATTATGTTTAACAGAGCAAGGCAATTTTCACAGTATGTCTGATAATGTTTTTTCTTCTGGACAAAGTCTTATTTGTTTTATTTCTGCAAGAATAAAAGCATGATTTAGTTTTTTAAACACCATTTTAGGGACAAAATTATTAGCCCCTTTAAACTATTTTTTTTCTCAATAGTCTACAGAACAAACTATCCTTATACAATAACTTGCTTAATTACCCTAACCTGCCTAGTTAACCTAATTAACCTAGTTAAGTATTTAAATGTCACTTTAGGCTGTATAGAAGTGTCTTGAAAAAATCTAGTCAAATAATATTTACTGTCTTCATGGTAATGATAAAATAAATCAGTTATCAGAAATGAGTTATTAAAACTATTATGTTTAGAAATGTGTTGAAAAAATCTGCTCACCGTCAAACAGAAGTTGGGAAAAAAAATAAACAAGCGGTCTAACAATTCAGGGGGGCTAATAATTCTGACTTCAACTGTAAATAATATAGAAATCTTAATTTTAGACGTTTGGAGGAATCATACGACACAACCTACAGCTAATAGTTTCAGGTGATCTGTTTATAATATAATATAATATAATATAATATAATATAATATAATATAATATAATATAATATAATATAATATAATATAATATAATATAATATAATATGTATTTATTGTTATTAAGTGTCGAGTGGTTAAGACCACTGAATATAAAGTGGGACTGAGGCTTTGTTCAGTTCATTAGCTGATCTTCATTAACAAATCAATTCATTATGAAGAGCTGTGCTTTGATTGGCATGGACTCTACGCAGTGTTTATTGCTCCCTATTCAATGAGAACAGGAATCATTACCCACGCCAACTCATTCAGAACACCCTGTCATCAAACACAGATGTATATTACAGGAGTTTATGGTTTGTTGCTACAGTATAACATATGGCTACATTAATATGGTAATGCTTTACAGTAAGACCAAATAACTTTATTTTCTGTTGACTACATCAGTTAACATGAACTAGCTAAATGGTTAAAATGACAAATAGGTTAATTAATTAGTATTTTGGGTCTGCACTGTGATCCTTGTATAGAATAATTTAATGTATCAAATTATTTTTGCACAAAATAATTTACGTTTGTAAATATTCTTGGATATTGCAAAAAATAATATATATATATATATATATATATATATATATATATATATATATATATATATATATATATATATATATATATACAGTTGAGGTCAGAACTATTTGCCCCCCTGAATTATTAGCTTATTTTCCCCCAATTTCTGTTCTGTTCTGGGAAGATTGTTTCAGCATATTTCTAAGCATAATAGTTTTAAAAACTTATTTCTAATAACTGATTTCTTTTTATTATTGATATATTTATTTATTGATATTATTCTTTTCCATGATGACAGTAAATAAAATTTTACTAGATATTTTTTCAAGACACTTCTATACAGCTTAAAGTGACATTAAAAGGCTAACTAGGTTAATAAGGTGAACTAGGCAGGTTAGGGTAATTAGTCAAGTTATTGTATAATGATGGTTTGTTCTGTAGACTATCGGAAAAAATTTTGCTTAAAGGGGCTAATAATTTTGTCTTAAGGTAGCCTTAATTTAAGGCTACTGCACAAAAACCGTTTAGTCGGTAAAAACTGTGTTTAATATTCAACATCTTAGGGTGCTTTCACACTAACACTTTGGATCCGCACCCGAGTTTGTTTGACTTCAGAGTACGGTACGTTTAGCTAGTGTGAATGTGTCTTCTGAACTCGGGTATGCACCCACGAACCGTATCCGAGTCTGCCTGAAAGAGTTTGTCTAGGGGTACGGTTCATGCAAACTCTGGTCCAGTTCACTTCTGGTATGAATGCAATCGCACCAAATATCAAAAGTGAACCGCCAACAGTATAACAAAGTATTGTTATCATAACTGTCATTTGTGTGTGTTTGAGTGTGTGTGTGTGTGTATCATGTACTGTACCTTGATGACAAGTGAGACTAAGCCAGGGCAAGCACAGTGATAATGTCTGCTTGTCTCCTCCAAAAATAGCTTCTGCGGACATTGCGTAATGTTCTAAACGTTTATAATATTTTTGCGGCATATAGATGCAAGTCGCTTTCTGTATATCCAAAACCAAAAAATCCAGTAAAAGCAGAACGACCGCAATTTGGGGACGTCTTTACATTTTGGTGCTTTGCTTTCATATCCATCACTTAGAAACAGCAATACACACAACAGCAGCTCAATGACGCAAGCGTACTGGGGTTCAGAGGGAAAAAAGACAGTGTGAACACATATCCAACCGAGAAGGTAGCAAGGGAGGGCAATCGAACTTGGGTACTACTGTAGAATATTCGGGAAAGTGATTGTTTCTTAAACCTTTGAAACAGCAAGGAATAAAGAGTCAAATAAAGATTTCAATTTTAAGCAATTATACAATGGCGCACTGCAGCTGAATAACTATAAGCACAAACTCTAAGTAGCTTTCAACGTGCATTACCATAAAGTAAAATTTATGTATATAAACATATAATTATAATTCATTACTAACGATAAACAAAGAAGTGATCAATAGGTTACGAAATCACACTTATCTTGTTTTTGAGCTCTGAAAGCACTCAAATAATTGACAGTAAACCAAACAGTGAGTATGTGTGTTCTACTTCAAGTGGCACTGCTTGAGAGCTTTTAAATGCAGCTGAATTTCTCCCACACCACTCTGATCTCTATACTCTGATCAGTCTGTGCAGGCTGATTTTATAGTCTGGGGAATGAGGTGGACTCTGGCAGGTGTGCTGATTAGGGGACTGGGTGGAGGAGAATGCTGGGGGATGGAGTCATTGAATTTAAGTTGGTCACTGAGCTGGTGAGAAAATGGGTGAGTGGGCTGGCAAAAGGGCTGTTGACTTGGGATGTGACAGACATTCTCATAGATTTATTGCAAACAGTGTTATATGCTTAACTCCAAAATTTTATTTAATTTCAAATCAATCTGGAAAGTACTCATAGTGCTTCAAAATAGATTAAATCTATTTATTTCTTCACAACTCTACACACAATACCCCATAATGACATTGCAAAATATATATTTTTTAAATTGTTGCAAATTTATAAAAAGTAAAAAACCTGAAAAATCACATGTACAGTGGCTTCACAAAAACTCAGTAAATGTCTTTGAGTTGCCCAGCAAGAGCCCAAACCTAAATTCTATTGAACATCTCTAAAGAGATCTAAAAAAGATTGTACTCAGTCGCTTCCCATTCAGCCTGAAAAAGCTTGAGAGGTACTGCGAAGAGGAACGGGCTAAAATATATTTAAAAAATATTCAAAAAGACTTGATGCTGTAATTGTTGCCAAAGGTGCATCAACAAAGTGTTGAGCAAAGGCTGTGAATACTTTTTTCAGGTTTTCTATTTCAATAAATTTGCAACATTTAAAAAAACTTTTTTTTTTCACAATTCACTTTCTGGATGTACTGTAGTACTATGGTAGATTGTCAGTGAGTTAAAAGTAATGATAGACAACTCTGGCTGTAAAGTGCTTACTCTTAATAAACATTCTTTATTGGCATTGATGATTCCATAAAGGACCTTTAACATTCATGGAACCTTTTCAAACCACAAAAGGTTTTTTTTTTAAGTTGAAAAAGGTTTTTAGATCATATGATACCGTTCTTTCATTCATTTATTTAATCATTCATTCATTTATTTTTCTTTGGCTTAGTCGCTTATTTATCAGAGGTCACCATGGCAGAATGAACTAACTCTCCCAGCATGTTTTATGCAGCAGATGCCCTTCCGGCACCTAGACTGCAGCTCTGCACAAGACGGATGACCATAGGAGAAATGGTCGTGCCCAACTGAACCTGGTTTCTCTCGAGGTTTTTCAATTCTTCACTTTTGCCAATTGGCAAAGTTTTTCCTCGCCGCTGTTGCCACTGGCTCGCATGGTTCCGGACCTGTGGAGCTGCACATTGATGGATTTGTTCTTCAGTGTTTGAACTCTTAGAAGTGATTATTAAACAACACCGAACTGAACTAAACTGAACTTTAACACTGAAATTGGACTGACACTGTTTCAATTTACTATAATCTTCTATGTGAAGCTGTTTTGACACAATCTACATTGTGAAGCTGCAACCCAGTACTGGGAAACACACACTCTCACATTCACACATACACCCATACACTATGGCCAGTTTAGTTCATCCAATACTTTTAAGCAGGTCGCACACCAAAAGCGCCGCGCAGCGCCACGCAGCGCCATGCATTTTAGAATTCTATACATATGTTTCTATTAGGATACACACACCGGCGCCGCAAGTCAGCGGCTGTCGGCGGCACCCGTCCACGGCTCAGGACGCAGTTCATATTTCAGCCACGCCACAGAGTGCCATCTGATTAGTTTCATGTTAAATATCATTCGAATGTGCGCTTCTGGTGTGTGATACTTTAAACTGTCATGTGCGCATCGTGTCGCGGCGCCGAGCGGCGCTTCTGATGTGCGACCTGCTTTACAGTATGAATCATGTTGTCTTTGGACTAGAGAGAAAACTGGAGCACTCGGAACAAACCCACGTTAACATGGGGAGAACATACAAACTTTACACAGAAATCCCAACTGGCCCAGCCGGGGCTTAAAACAGCAACCTTATTGCTGTGAGGCAACAGTGCTAATCACTGAGCCACCACTTTTATTTCATATTGTACAGTAAAAAAGTCAACAATGCAACTTCAACCTTTACATGGACTATTTAAGCACTGCAAAGACATTAATTCCTTGCTCAGTATTGTTCTGTGTTCCTTGCTTTTAAGTTTTGCTCTGTCTGTTTTTTTATTCTTGGACTGTTTTTGGATTGTGATAGCTTTCTGCCACACCTGCATCATTACAGAATTAAATGTCTAATAATAAGTTGGTGACCAATGACATTTAAGGTGGGTGTGACCAGTTTAAGTTCTGCTTATATCCAGCTTAAGCTTCTGCTTACAGTTTAGCTTTAAGCCTAATTAACAATTTAACTAATTAATTCACTAGTTTGACATCGGTGCGTTATGTGGTCCCTGATGTGCATTTGCATACAGCCCACTTGATGGTCATTGTGTCAGGATCTGTCATTTTATTGTTGGCCTTTTTGATCCTCCGTTAACTCAGTCTTATTTTATATTAGCATTCTTTGTTGTTCCAAATCTGGATTTATGTTTTTGTAAACAAATCTCTCACAGTGCAAGTACTGTCTCGCTTCTGGGGTTCATTATCCACCTGTGGCGGAGTGGTTAAGTACTCAGACTCTGACACTGGAGACCCGGCTTCAAACCCCATCCCTTACACATGGATATGGCACATGGGTCAAACCGGTACATGCAGAGCGATCCAAAGTCGTGGTCAAAGAACAGCCCCCCCACCCCCCTCCCCCAAAATGGGTAAATTGACAATCCCCTATTGCCTATGCTGTTTGCAGTTCATTTGTAACTAAACATGTATGCTTCATTCCAACTGGAATCTTACTTTATATTGTCTACTTCACAGAACACTTAAAGTTGAATGAAATGCACCTGTGATGAATCATTCAGTGCCAAACTGCTTCCAAATGAGATACTTCAGAGAACGAAAGATACCCATTGACATCACAGCACATGAGAACAATTCATTAGCTTTAAAAATCTGTTCACCTAAAATAGAGTTCAAAAGTACGTATTCATAATCAAAGGAAACAGCAACAATTATTGTTAAACTATTATTAAACTATTAACATACAAGTATGGTGCTTTTATGACCAATTGATGGCAATTAGTATTTTTGTTTATATCACATGAATCTTTTCTTAAAGAGTGTTTTGGATATTTCAGCATATTTGATACATGATGCCGCTTTCTCTTTGAATTTTAAAGCACTAAGAAAATCACTCAATGCCAAGTTTATTATTTACTGACAGTCCCTCGGTGAGTGAAAAAAACGCAGGAGTGCTATGACTGAATCCGAATGTTTTTTTTTCCTTCTCAGTTCTTTTTGAGTCCCAACATTGCTGCTGCTCGCAGATGTTCTTTGATATTCATGAACAACTGCCTGGGGTGGATATTAGCAATAGCGTTCACTTTCATCTCCCCCCATGGCACTTCCTCAAGTGTCTCCCAGCATACTCCTCCAACAACAGACCCGCTGCACAGGAACATAATACTTCATTCAGGAGCCAAAAAGGAGCTGCTTACCTCGGCTCTACGTGAGCAACAAATAGAGATATCAGCCCTCATGACTGCTTTATAAACCCTTTGTGCTTTCCACGTGTTAACAACCACTTAAAATTAATGAAACTGTGGCTAATAGGATAAAATGCGCTCCACTGTCTTGGTGTAGGTGGCCTTGCACTTTGTTTACTGCGTTTTCTTCGAGCTGCTGACGCCGACCATGGATGAATCAGCTCGATGATGAGCCGTTCTAATGACCGAACAAATTACAAGCATTTACATCCTTTGAATTGCATGGTTTCTGTGACCTGAGCAAAAACAGTCGGGGGGGACGCTTCTGTCACCCCTGCTGAGCGTAGCGTGGTGAGCGTGAACCGAGCACAAGATTATGATTATGAGAGAAATGCTTGCAACCCATTTAGAAATCGATTCTCCTCACTGCTTCCCCATTCAGTGTCAAGTCTGCCAACCAAAATGAAGACGACAGCCCCCATTTCTTCTGCAGCTATTATCATTTCATCCCTCAGACACCACATTTTTCTCAAAAGGCTGGTCTCTCATACAAAGGCACAGTCAATCAGATGGTAATTGACTCTTAATGGCACCAATTAAATAATGATTCTCCATCTGATTTATTGGACAAGTAACTCGCAAGGAAAGTTTGAAAGTTTCTGTGTTGAACAAGCGGTCACGTTTTAGCTGATTAGCAAGTTTTAGCTGCTTATCCAAAATTGTTGACCAACTAAAAGCTGTTCTTAAGTCCAAGGCAGAGCACATTAGTTATGCACCTAAAACACATACACATTGCTTAGTACACACACGATGTACAGCAATACACAAATATCATAACAAATTTTTAAAAATTAAGGATTAAAATGTTGCAAAAATTATTATTTTCTACATAAATATAAAGATCACCACCTCCATGCTTTCTTTATGTCGGGGGGCTTTTCAGTTTATTTATGACAATTAGCATTTGTACAGTATAATATTATTATTATTAGCAGTATTATTTATTATATTCATATTTACATTTGTGTTGATAGAAACAAGTTTAGATTTGTTCACCGGTGGGCTTTTGAAGACGTATGCGTCACTATATGGGGCACAAGAATAGGACGTGTGTTTGTGGTTTTCTGACCACACTATGTTATTATTGCTCATTTATTCATTTTACTGTTACTGTTTCTATTAGTCTGTTTGCTGGAAGTTAAAATTGAATTTAGAAATAGATTTGAAAATAATCTTTGCGCTTAACAAAGTTAAATATATAGACTAATGGATGTCTAGTTGAGTGTGAACAACACCGTTTTCTAATTCACAAAAGTAAAGGAGTAAAGAGTAAAGGTAGATTAAAGAAATGGTGGAGGCTAATTCTATATCCTCATGCTGCAGCTGGTTTAGCTGTTTCTTGCTAGTAAAGCATTCAGTTTTTCCACTTACAAAGTCTGTAAATTGTCTGTAAATTGCAAATGTGCCATGGCGTGACACAACTGACTCGTAAATGGAATAGGTGACTCTGAGTGGTTTATTGCATGTTATGCTCAAAACACACCCATAACTTATTAAGAAAATAAGCGCAACCCTGTTAATACCATGCGACTCTGCGCAAACCGTATTTTTTCATCTTTAAAATAGCATAAGAGGTTTCGGACATGGCCTTATTGCTTTTGCGCCCTGCGCTTTAGACTTTGCGCCTAGACTGTTAAAATTGAGCCCTAAATGTTGTAACATTAAAAATCCTACTGACCTAATCTTCTGAATGTTCTGTTCAATCTATCAAAATAGACTCCACACACATGGACTTTTTTCATCTAGTTCAATTAAGGTCACAGATGTATTGGATAATGTTGAATTAATCTTGATACATTTTTTAACCATTGTATTCATGAGTTAAATCAGATAGACATCAGATTGATCAGTCATGGCGTTTATGCCCCAAGTGTTTGGCTAAAAGTGACTCTATATTCTATTTGAAATGATGTACTTCAGGGGGGTCCAGTGTCAGTTGTCAAGAAACGAACACCCTTGATGTTCTCCTGTCAAATGTTAAGTTTGTGTATGTGATTATTATCCTCATAAGAGGCTAAGATACAACTGCTGTAGCTGTTGCAGCCAGCACCCGTCCTACGGTGTCACCACACAAAGCTTTGAAGTCTTACTTTTGAAGAGTGGAAATCTCATGGGGTCAGAGCATCTGGCTGCTTCTTGCAGTTCATCTGTGCTGGAGTCTTTGTACCACAAACATTTGCAGAAAAAGCCTCAGAGGTGCCACCCATCACACTCTCATCGCGTCTCTCTCTGTGATCCACCCCCACAAGAACCACAGGAAACACAAACAGAGTATTAAAGTGATTTTATCTATCGCAACAATTCCAAGATGAAATCAAATTGCAGACTACCTGGCAAGCGCAACGGCGCCGAGCCAAGCAGTGGTATTACGGCATGCCGTGAAATCACTCGGCGGCTGTAATCTTGTGCGTGAAGCGAAAATGCTTCCAATCCATCATAAAATCATACAGGCGTATTTTGAGGGTGCAGATACATCTGTAAAGCTGTTTGAATTCACCATGGCATGACTTGATGAAACTGGCTCGCTTTTGTTCCTTGGCCTCCATCTCACACCCAAACACCAACTGAGAGATCTGATTAGGAAGTCTTGGCATCATCTCAGCAAATGCCAAGATGATTCATTTAAACATGTGTGCTCTTTAAAATAATTGGCCCACATTGCCCCTTCCCCCACTGTCCACACTACACTGAGAGTTTAGCTGCCGAGTCAGAGATCCATTTACTAAGTCATCATTTCTTTTCTGCTGAAGGAGGCAGCGTGGCTGCCGGTGCCATATTAGATCAGGATCCAGGCGTACACAAGAAGCAACAGTCTTGGACATGCTGTCTAAAAGCATCTCAAACAGCTCTATATAACCCACACTGATTCAGAAAACTTCTCCCAAGACATTGTAATGTGTTCCAATCACAGAACACTCACACACTAACCCGAGGTCACAGATTTCTTCCCTCCCCCTCCAGAAAAACACTCCTTTGGCCAAAAAGAGAACAACAACATGCACAAGGCAGACAAAAGGGCTTTTCACAAACCTACTGAGTTGACTCACTGTCTCCTACATAGGCAAGAGTGATTGAAGGTAGCATTTAAACCTTTATGGAACACAACACACATATAGCATTTCTCACTTGATATTTGCTTATCTTTATTAGAGCTGCACAATAAATTTTTAAATACCACAATCTTGATTCAAACACCCATGCAACCTTAATTCTTAATTATTTGTGTATGCTTAATAAACCTTTAACAACAACAGTGATCACAATGGGTGGTGAAAAGCAAACATTAAAAATGTATTTGTCACTAGATAATTAATTCAATATATTCGCCAAAATGCTGATTCATCCAGTAATAAAACATGTGCGGTAGAGCTGCGTAATAATCATTTCAGCATTAAAATTGCAATGTGCGCATCTGCAATAGTTAAACAGCTTGATGTGCAATGCAAACTTGGAATTATAGTTGACCAGTTCAGAGCACATGAAATATGTGAAGTCACTGTACAGTTTAATCAGAATGGGGTCAAATTGTTTTCAAGGCCTGTGGCTGTCTTATTTCAAGAGAGTAAAAATCAAGACATAATATTATGTTTGTAAC